>NC_050176.1:26195517-26455517 GCF_008315115.2 Sander lucioperca
TCAACATACTAATGAGACAAGAAAAATACCACTCCAGATCTCCTCTTGCCGACATCTTCATATATTAACTGTGACAAATTTTTATCTTTGACTCTAACATCTGCAGACTATCTCTTCATATGGCCCAACAGTTTGGTTTACAACCAAATACTTGAAAAACTAATGTTATTCCCATCAGCCACCACTGTACTTTAATTTGAATGCAAATTAGCAAATATTGGCATGCTAACATGCTAAACTAAGATGGTGAACATGATAACCTTTTTTCTGTTAATATAAACATGGTAGCATTGTCATTATGAGCATGTTAGCATGCTGACATTAGCATTTAGCTCAAAGCACAGCTGTACATAGGTACTATACAGCCTCACAGAGCCACTAACATGACATAACTACGTTTGTAGACTGCTAAAAACCCCAACATGATCATGATAACTCCAAGTTGAGTCAAGACAACTTTATTTGTATATGAGCATGGAAGTTCATTCTTGATATTTAAGAACAGTATATGCAACTGAATAATACAATAAAAGCTCAAAGATTCACTTATTATCTTATACCTCATCTCACCTCACTCAACCTCTTCAGCAAATGGAGCTGGCTTAGATGTTGTTATGTCATCTGTGAATGGCCTCCTTGATCTTTCTCTGTACGTCCACTGTTTGATGCTGTGACAGCTCATGTCGCCTGTTTTCTGTGTTCATTTAGTCTCTCTTTCGGGGTCCTTGCAATTTCACTTTCCTACTGTTGTGGCATGTCACACTCCAGTTTTCTGCTTCAAGCTCTTTCAGGACTTCCTGTTCATGTTGGCATAGAATTTGAAACAAACACAAAATACACAAATATTAGGCTATTTGTAATGCCTAATATCACATCAAATGTTTTGAAATGTTTTAAGAATCACTACAGCAGTGGTTAAAAACTGAATCGTATATATGTACACATTTTCAACTTTCTTAGTTTGACTGGCCAATCACCAAGGTGGCCAGACCTCCAACTGAATGAAAATGTTGCTACGTTAAAGGTGCTCTAAGTGATGTGACACGTTTTTTAGGCTACAACATTTTTCGTCACATACAACAAACATCTCCTCACTATCCGCTAGCTGCCTTTCCCCTGAACACACTGTAAAAAAACGCGGTCTCTGAGGACAGCTCAGGTTCCACAAACGGCAACAAAAACAAACCGCGCCAACCTGCCCCACGAACCATAACAAACAGTGTTCCAGCCAATAACCGTTGCCGTTTGCCGTTTGTGGAGCCTGGGCTGTCTACAGAGACCGCGTTTTTTTACAGTGTGTTCAGGGGACAGGCAGCTAGCGGATAGTGAGGAGATGTTTGCTGTATGTGACAAAAAATGTTGTAGCCTAAAAAAACGCGTCACATCACTTAGAGCACCTATAACTCCAGGATGTGTAAATAAGCAACTGTTTGCTAAGAAGTTCACCATTTCAACGTGTCAATGTTGTGCTCACGATATGTATGCGCTGCCCTCAGGTGGTCAAAAAAATCAGTTATTGCAGGTTTAATTTTCTCCTTTCTGAGCCTTTTGTATTTAAAATATGCATGTTTAAAGGGAGCCAATGGTGTGCTCATTAACAGTGTATTGATTGTGTCGAAGGTATCTTGAAATGATGGCAAACAAGGAAAAGAAGAGACAAATAGGGAAGAAATAGGAAATTAGGTATAAGTAGTGAGTATGTTTTTTCCATTAAAAACAAGGAGGAGGAAGGGGAGGATGGAGAGCATGGAGATTTAGTGCTGTGTCAGAAGTAAGGCGTCATCTGGCTCTCCAGAGACGAAGCCACTGTGAAGCTTTATGACTCTTTATGGCGAAATTACGATGTTTCACAGAGAGATTATGAGCGAACCTTTAAAGGTGATGAAGGATTCCAGACTCATCCCCCTTGTGGCTCTAATATGTCTGCCTGTCTGTCTCGCTGCCTGTCTGTATGAATCATGGTGCTTTATATGAGTTGTATGTGCACTGAATACAGTGTCTTTGTCTTGTCCCTTCCTGTGTGTGTGTGTGTGTGTGTGTGTGTGTGTGTGTGCACACATATTGGGATAGGCAGTACTTCAAAAGATAGCACACACTAAAGTGGGCTAAAGTGGGGGAAATTTACAGGAAGTGCAGAGCCATCATGGTGCTGCATCTCTTTTGTATCCCTTCATGTTTCACCTTCTCCCTCCCTCTCTTCTCTCCTCTGTAACCTTCTCTGGTGAGAAAATGCCATGTCAATAAAAGCTTTTTAACATGAGGAAAAATCAATATGCTCCAACTGCACCTTTTTTCAATCCAGCCAACTGAACGAATGAGCGGTTCTGCTTCTGCACACAGGGTGGTTGCTCGGTAGAAATGCTGTTTTCTAGCATAGAGAGTTTTATATTCTATATATTGAAATTGAAGTGCAAATCCATACTCTCTTTGTGACTAAAATTAAAATCCTGTTTATGTTGATATAACTTAACATGAACACTTTACACTTGTGGTGTACTTGGTGCTTTATTGGTCACAACTCGCACCATCAACTTTTATTGTCCTGAAAGGGAAAGCATGCTTGCAGGCAGGGATGCAATAAAAATGCATCATAAAAACAATAAAAACACAATAAAAACATACAAACATAGGAGCTCAATAAAATCCATGATAAATAGATGTATTATATACCCACATCAGTTAGTAAGACCAGACATTCAATCTTTCATTGAAATATTCAATCCAAAAGTCTTTGGAATGATCCCTCGAGAGTAAAAGTAATAGTTCCTTTTTTTTTATAAGAGCTGAGAAAGAAATGCAGTCCCTTTATTCTATACACATAAAAGTCAGAACCATTCAGAGTATTTATTAGAAGGATAAACTCACTCAACATTCAGTGCTATATTTGTTGTTTCTGTATTTATTCAGAATTAAATTAAAGATTAATTTTTGATCATTTTTTGATTTTTTGTATTAGAGATAATTACTGTATCAACCCAACTTTGCAGTTCCCCTCAGCTCTACAGAACCTTTTAGTGTCTTTCAGCTCATTGTTTTGGTTGCACATTACTGTACATCACCTGCCCAGCACCAAACAGCAGACAGAAAAAATGGCAACTAATTGGAGCATCTGGCTACAGAGATTCCCCTCAGAAGTAGCTTGAGATCAAGCTTTAGTTTTTTACATTTGTCAGTTGGACACAAACATGACTTTAAACGTACATTATTTAATTTTCTGTCATTAGGGGTCTCTCAAGCAAAGCAATGACAAAAGATGCAGTTTGGTGACGCAGTAAAGTAGCTTGGGATCAGTGGAGTTGTTATCATTGCAGTCAGCTTCTCCAGGTTAGGATTCCTTCAGTGTTCATCATTCTTAACGTTTTTACCGGGAGCCGAATTATCCGCAGAGGTCTCCAAAACAAACGAACCAGGTGATTAAAACTGGTAAAAACCTTAATAAAGCAGTTTTGCGTTAAAAGTCAGTGTTTTGGGCGCCCGTATAGCTCAGTTGGTAGAGCGGGCGCCCATATATAGAGGTACAGTATACTCCTCGAAGCAGCGGGCCAGTGTTTGACTCCGACCTATGGCCCTTTGCTGCGTGTCATTCCCCCTCTCTCTCCCCTTTCATTTATTTAGCTGTCCTGTCAATAAAGGCCTAAACATGCCCAAAAAATAATCTTAAAAAAAGCCAGCGTTTCTCTGACGCTGTTTGGCTCGTCATCGGAGTGGCTGCGAGCCGAGCTGACGCTAACGTTTGCTCAGCTTGTTTCTCTGATAATCTAAGATCCAGACGTCCGATGACTAAAATCCTTCATCTGTTTAAAATATATATGGTTAAAAAAGATCAAGATCTAAAGTGTATCGTAAACATGTGGCTTAAAGCAGCCATATTATGCTCATTTTCAGGTTCATAATTGTATTTTAAGGTTGTACCAGAATAGGTTTACATGGTTTAATTTTCAAAAAAACACCATATTTGTGTTGTACTGCAGTGCTCTCTCTCACTGCTGCAGATCCTCTTTTCAGCTGGTCTCTGTTTTAGCTACAGAGTGAGTCCTCTTTTCTTCTTCTTCTTCTTCTGTACTATCTTTGATTGCACTGCACATGCCCAGTAGCTCAGATGTAGATCATGTCAGCTAGCTAGCTCCATAGACAGTAAAAGAAAGGCTGTTTCTACAACTTCGGTCAGTTACAAGGCAGGATTAGCTGGGAGACTTCTAAATGAAGGCGTACATGTAAGTAGTTCTTTTGTAGATTAGCATGCTAACGCTATGAGCTAATGGTTGCGGTTAGCCTGCTCGTTTCGGCTTGTGACGTCACAAGCCGTGCCGATTTTGAACAGCTCACCCAGAGACTGAAGGCAGGACACATTCAGAAACTGTATCTCACTCTAAACAGCATGGATGGATTTTTTTCAAAGTGTGTATGTGTGTGGAAGTACCAGAGACACAACATAACACCCCAAATCCCAGAAAAAGTGATTTTTTCATAATATGGGCACTTTAAAATGGGATAAAACACAAATTTATGACAGATTCTGGCAGACAACCACAGCGCTGATGTATGCGCAAAGGGGATATGAGGCCACGCTATTGATAAGCAGCTAAATGTTACATACTGTAACTTGAATAAAATTACAGATTACTCTGGGTTTGAAGATTGTTTGAAACATTTGGGATAATGTAAGTTCACAACTCAACAGAATATATAGGTTTAGTAGTTTTTAGACATTTTAATGCAGAAATGTTATATAATATACCTTTAAATAAACACTGATGTTAAAGCTATCCAATAAGCCTCGGTATGGATGGCATGGTGTTCTCAACGCGTAGCAAAAAGATCTTAGGTCCAGACATTAGTTCTCTTTGGGTGGTGTTCCCGTTTATTATAAAGGTAGAAAAAGGGTATTTCACATAAAATAGTACTTCACCCAGTGGTGATTACTAAAATGCTGTGGCTTATTGTCGGTGGAGTGGGTACTCGCTCGGCTACGGTAAGAACCGTGTGTTCCCTGCCATCCACACCTTGCCCTCACTGATTGCCACACCTGTAGATATACCTAATTCACAGTGACATACCACACCCAATGCAATACTCCCCCAAGTGGCTAAAATAAGTATTAACTAAATTAATCTAAACAAAAAAGTGGATATAAATGGCTCCTACAACTGATGTTGCTACTTGTTTGCTGGATGGATAAACAGGCAACTGTTTGGTATCACGTTCGCCATAGTTTATATCAACGACGTTTGTTCGGGATTGTTTCGGTGCCACCATAGGTTCCGCCAAATGTCCCTCATTTTCATTTTTTCATTTTCGTCGCTTTCCTTGTGTTGGTACTCTAAACTCTGGTCGATTCAGGAAACATCCTCCGAGCTAGAACAGACAATCAAATTATATTTATCTTTTTTTTGAGTAAAATTCTCACACACTCGACAGCCATTTTAATTCCAGAGCTTGCCTCCCTACGTACATGTTCCACCAAAACAAGTTCCTGCCTGAGGCTATTTTGCAGAGGCACCGTACCTGCATCCGGCGCTTAGCGCCGCCCATGACGATAGTGATTGGTTTAAAGAAATGCCAATTAACCAGAGCACATTTTTATCATAGAATGTTGTGTGGACTAGCCAGACCTTCCTCCACAGCGCTGTGGCAATGCAAGACTACGTTCACCACAACAACTTTATAAGGTGATCATATGTAACTCTCGCCAGCTCCTAGTATTCATCCTGTTGTGTGCTCTGTGTTTCCCCTGCCATCTTCCTCCTATCATTGCAGGTCCAGTCTCTCTTCTGCCTTGCAGTAACCCCTTTCCCAACTTTTCCATCACCTGACCTTCCCCGCCTAGATGCTCACCTGTTCCTCATTTCCCTCATTAGTCTGCAGTGTATTGCTGCATTCCATTTACCTAAGTCTAAGGTCTGAGGTCGACTTGGAACTCGGGTATTCTGACTTCCCAGTTCAACTTGAACGCTGCCCATTTCCACTCCTTCTCTGCCACATTGTCAATGTTGCTTATGCTTTTGCTTTCCTGCCATCAGTACCTGAACCTAAATCTAAAGTTACCAGTTACCTGTTCCTGGATTTTTACCTGTTGCCTATACCTAACCTGCTCACCAGAACTGGACCTGACCTCTTGGATTTGTTTGACTGTTCAGACTGCCAACCTGTTGCCAACATGTAAGCCTGTTCCTGACCTTTAACTTCATCCTACCTGCTTGCCTGCTGTGTGTTTGTCAGCATTTGAGTCCTCCTCCCTCAGTTGCTGGAATTCACCAGCTGTGACACAGATTCAGAGAATTAAGATTATGAGATTAAAGATATATGACTGATATTTCCCACTTCAGTCACATATTAACACCTGAGCCAGTTCCATGTAGTAGTTAAATAGCATCATGGAGTGATTTGAGTTAAAATTTCACTACAGTCTGAAATGAGTCACTGTTTGTGGATGAAGAGGGTACAGATGATCTAATGTACGTGACTCTCAGTGGTCTGCCTTGCTGGTGGTTTTGTTTTGTGGAGGTTTGTATGCATTATTTGTGCTGTGATGACCCTGCTATTTGTAGAGCTTGTTAAGCATACACTGTAAAAGCTTGATAAAGATGAACAGATTTCTCTCTCTTTCTCTACCTGGTTTGTAAATTGTGTGGTATTTCTAGAGCTGAATATTCTTGTCACGTCTTGTAGAGCAGCTTGTACAAGGAGAATAAAATTAGCCTGATGTTGTAATGGAAGGTGGTACACACACACAAACACGGTTTCTCATGCATGAGAGCAAATGTCATTTTAGGAATTTTATTTTAGGATAATGTTATTCATGAGTTTGTTAGAAAAGGAGCAGCAAGCAGGTGTTTTCGGAGAAAGCCAGTTGGTAGATTTGACATTTCAGTGACATTGGCTTTTTCTTGTTTTGTTCTTTAGATAAAATAAATGTCCTATGATTCAGAGAATGCAGGTTAATTCTATATTGTTAATTGTATTTGTTTTTTGGCGTGGATAATTATAATCATACATCAGCAAGAACATTCAAGCCATTACAGGTTGATTAACATTTTATCACCCATCTCCAGTATCTCTTCACACACACACACACACACACACACACACACACACACACACATGCTCTTCTGTCATCCGATGATTTCATTCTCTCACTCTCTCAATAAACCAGATGCAAGCTCCCTCATGCTAAAATATGAAGTACCAAGGGCCAGTTATGAGATCATAAGCTGCAGCGTTAGCGTCCTCTAAATGCCCCCCCCCATAATCCAGTAATTCCCGACAAGATCTCCTATCTGTTCCTCCTTGTCATCGGTAACACGACCTCTAAATCTTATCTTATCTTCCTTTCCTGCACTTAGCCACATACTTCCTTTTGAATGTTTTAAACCAAACAGTCCACAGTTTTAGGGGTTTAAATGGAAGTAACCTAAGCATGAGAATAATTTCAAACCACCCTTAAATACTCTCTAAAGGAAAATTTCAATTCTTATAATTGTGACCATTTGACTGTGGGTCATGCTAAACGTGTACATCGTAACAAACAATGAAAGCTTCCAAAAGCTTCCCAAATAAACTTAAATTTTACATTTCTGGTACATTGTCTTGCAGGATGGTCCTCTGCTACTTTTCTTTGTCTTTAATCCTCAATTCGATTTGTCTATTTCCTCAACTGTGTACTCTGATTTGAATAGTCAGCTATCAAAGTGGAATAAGTCATTCTTGTAATATTCCACGGAATAACCAGCTATTGCACTTTTTTTTGTCCTTAGAGGACAATAACAGAAACAAACCTGATCTCAGTTGCTACTTCTTAGCATGCACAGATGATACATCAACAGCGTCCCACACCCTCACACATGTAAAGATATCAGTGTGTTCAGATAAACATGCAGCTGTTTGGTTTGTGGCTAGTTGCCACTGTAGATCCATATACAGCAAGCTGCAATAAAAGTTAATCCAGGGGGCTCGTTTCTGTATGTATATTCAGCTGTTTTTAGAGATGAGTGTTTGAAATTTTGATTTATGCAACATTGAGATTTATCTGGAAAGCTTTAGGACATACATTGTTTTTGAGTGTTTTCCGAGTCCTTACAATGGAGGTGGGGAGTGGAAAATGAGCATGACCCAGTAGTCAAGATGGACACAATTATGTGAATAAGACCATGTTTGGAAAATACAAGACTTTTTTTTGGATTGAGTTATTTTTGTCATTTAATTTGTTTGTGCGACTCCTTTCCTCTCAGTTTGCCGATCATCTACTTCTGTTCCAGTGATTTCCTGCATTTACTCATTTGTGGTCTACTGGTAATCTTTCTCTCTGTATGAAGGATGTCATTGCAAAAATGTCTGAAAGCATGTAAGAGGCAGTTTTGTCTTTTCAATAATGCATTTTCAGATGTGTATTTGGTCACTGGTTATACAGATGTGATAATACTGCCAGCAGCAAAAGGAATAATCAAAAGATACTGATGCTGAACGTGTGAAGGAGAGGGTCGCCTCATGCTGGCTGCTCCTTTTCTCGTCCATCCTGTCTCTTTTCTTTCTTCTTTAGAACGGCCAAAATAAAACACTGAGGCTTCACTTTCCGACACTCACACCAAGTGAAGAATTGATGAACAATTGATCTAGTGTCTGGCTGACTAATTACTTTAAGATTGTGACTGGTGGGCCGTGATTGGTTTAATAATTGGGCTGACATTCAGGCATAGGAGCAGCCAGAATTGTACTTATTGATCGCTATTATGGTGGTTATATGCCTGTCTTGAAGCTGCTGTGACACTGTAATTCCTGCAAAGGATTAATAAAGGATCTATCTATCTATCTATTATATTATTCATTGATTACATTTTAATTCTCCTCTTTTACCTGTCTCATTCGATTTCTCTCTGTATATGCCCGTTCTGTTCCTTCTGTGTCCCTCTGTCGTCTCATAGGTGTATGGATCAATGATCGGTGGGAGGAGGGGGTAAGGTGACCTTCCTTGGACCAACCAATC
Organism: Sander lucioperca; assembly: GCF_008315115.2. Classification (NCBI taxonomy): domain Eukaryota; kingdom Metazoa; phylum Chordata; class Actinopteri; order Perciformes; family Percidae; genus Sander; species Sander lucioperca. The sequence goes on from NC_050176.1 coordinate 26,204,498, forward strand.
TGAGAGCTTGCTGGATAGAGCGCTGCCTCAAATAACAGTAGAATCTTTGTGTGTGTGTGTGTGTGTGTGTGTGTGTGTGTGTGTGTGTGTGTGTGTGTGTGTGTTCATTACGTTCTCTTCAGGCTTCACGCACCTTCTACCTGTCATTAGTCATTAAGTCATTAGTCGTTAGAAGTGACGGCTAGGTTAAGGTGTGGGCTGAGACCTGTATCCATTAAGGTTAATGATAGTGCATGCCTCCAGGAAATGTAAATAAATAAATAGAAAACCCACAAAAGTGACTTAAACCTATCCTGTGTTGCAAGAATATGGAGGTGTTTAAGACGACAAAATGATGGTGACAGAGAGCTCAACGCAACCTTGATGTGCATTAATTAATATTCTTATATTAACTAGCTTAGTTTTGCATTGCCAGACCTATCATCACAGGCTGTGGAGTAAGGTCTGGGATAGGAGGTTGTTTGTAAATGGTTTAAAGAAATGCAATCGTCTTGGGTGGCGCTAAGCTCCAGACAAAGCGATGGTGGCTCTGCAAAATACTCTCGGGAAGGAACTTGTTTTGGTGGAACATTTTCACCCCGCAAAAGAGAACGCAACATAAAATATTAACTGTTGACACAATACAGTAACGTGCGCTATTTAAATTAGCTGGATATATGGTTAAACTTAATTTGCTCTTACCAGTGTATCGCTGTGTGTATTTTGTCCATAGCAATCCTCTCCATCAGTACCAAAACATCCAAGTTATATAGTAAATGCCGTAAACATATTTTTGTAAATCTTTACAATCATTCCCCAAAAGAACCAAGCAGGCCTGCTTTATTGCATGATCCAAATTTTCTTCAAAACTTTCAAAAAGCCATTTTCAGTGTGTGGCTTGCTAGCTCGAAGTTGAACGGGATTTTGAGAACGGCAACACACAGATGTCAATGTTGTCCAGTCCCTCCAGGATTTCGTGGCCTTTTTTTTAGATTGTTGCGGCCCAAAATATCTGAATTTGTGGCAGCTTTTGTAAAAAACTGAGCTAAAAGTTGTGAAGTCTTTTGTATTTTTGCGAGAGTTGCGAGAGACAGTGAAAATTGCAGAGAACCAACTGGAAACAGCAGCAGCTTTCAGCGACTCAGAGTGAAAAATCGTTACAGCGGACTTTGATATTAAAATGTATACAGGTTGGAAGGACAGTCTGAAATGTTTTGCACGGTCTTTCGCTGTACGTTTTGTTGGTAAATGTGAGATGTTGGAGTTACACACGTCTCGTCTTCATATGAGAAACAAGGAAATTAATTCGGTGACGTACGTTTGTTATGTCAACCCGTTCTCACTCCTGCTTGGTCAGTGGTTCTCAGCGTCACATGCTGACGTAAAGTCTGGCACGTGGGACTGCTGTGATTGGTTGAAGTCGCTGGAAACTTGGTTTGGTCAAATTTGCGGTAAAGTTGCGGTGATTGGTCAAAATTGCGAGTCGCACTGAATTCATGGTGATTTGTTGAATTTGCATGAATTGTTGCGATCGCGACATCGCGATTTCCTGGCGGGACTGTTTATAGCCTCTTCTGCTGCCCTCAACTGGCAAAACAATTCAAGAAATGCTGCTTTAAGTTGCTGTATAAAACGACTTGCTGAACAAAATGTTTTTGAACATTGCAAAGTCTCTGACCTCTAACTCAAGTTGTCAATCATATTATAAATATTTCACTTATTTGGAGAAACTCTGACATGTAGTAAGGAAAAATAATCTCAACGTGATCTTTCAACCTGAACACAAACGCCACAGAGATGTGGCCACAGATGTGTATCATTAAATTAAATTTGTAAAATCTTGTTCAATTCTACTTTAATGGATGTCTCAGTTTTCTTGAAATTTCAGTTAATGTTTCAAAGCTTTTAGATCCGTGTATCATCTCAAATAATTACAGTATTGAGGGACTGATGGTACCAACATCTCTTACCCCCCCCCCCCATCAAACTACTTGTCACTTTCTCTCTCTCATTTCCATAGGAGCGATGGGCTGTGATTGGCCTGTGGCAGCAGGGCAGAGTAAATTATGAAGACCTCTTTATTTGGCCGGAAATGTTCCCTCTCTCTCTTTCCATCACTCTATCCCTTGTGTTTTCTACTTCCTCTCCTCTCTCAACACTCAGCCAAATTAGGAAGAGTGAACAGGATAAGAAGGTACTGCAGGAGAGAGAGAGAGAGAGAGAGAGAGAGAGAGAGAGAGAGAGAGAGAGAGAGAGAGAGAGAGAGAGAGAGAGAGAGAGAGAGAGAGAGAGAGAGAGAGAGAGAGAGAGAGAGAGAGAGAGAGAGAGAGAGAGAGAGAGAGAGAGAGAGAGAGAGCACTTTGCTCTCTTCCACCTGCCCTGCAGAGAGGCCTGAGTGCATCATGCAAGAGCAAACACACTTGCTTTATACCTAAGAATAGATAATATAGTGTGTGTGTGTGCAGATGTATGTGCTTGCAAACTAAAGAGAGACCAGTTGAGTGTCATTAGAGAGCTGTTAAACTGCCAAATGGGTGAGGGCGGAGAGAAAGGAAGAGAGAGAGGAAGAGAGACAGTTACTGACGGAGAAAGAGTAGAAAGAAAAAAATTAGTTGTTTTCATGTCCATCAATAATTCAGGATGTGTATTATCTCCTGTTGTGTGCAGCTGCAAACTTCATGCCTCAGCGATTTCAGCAGCAGTAAACAACCTGAGCTGCATGCGCGCGCGCGCACACACACACACAAACAGAAGGAATAGTGATCGTTTGTGTCATTTTGCACACAGAGGTGTAATTTATGTAAATATGGGATTCTTGCTGTGAGCAATTCTGACATCTAAAAAATAAGTGGGTGGGTTATTAGTGTACTTTTTTTCTCGTTTGCTCTTTCGAATCTACCAGCACCTACTTAGCGTAACTCTACACTGCTCTTCCATAAAATATAATTGCACCATCTCTTTGTGCTGATGGTAGCTATCTTAATCTTCTGACTTTCTCTTCTCCTGTAGATGACTTTGGTCTTTAAAGCTGCTCTAATTAATATTTTCATATTAACAATGGACCAAATGACTATGCCTAATTAATGCAAATGTTGCTCTGTGTCTGCACATGTGTTAAAAAAAAAAAAAAAAAAAAAAAAAGACAACAGTTTGTAAAAAAGAATCTGTTTCTGCAGGTTTTAAGGGGACATAACATGAAAAACTTTTTCAGTGTGCACATACATTTAGGTATCTGGAGTGTCTACCAACCCACAAACTGTTAAATAAGACAACCCCAGTCAGTTTTTGTGGTCTGCCTAGAGGGTCAATACAGGTATATTCAGATAGACCATATGAGAAAAATAATGTTAATGTTTTTGAACATTAAACCATGTAAAAATGTTCTAGTAGAAACCCAAAATACAAACATGAACCTGAAAATGAGCATAATATGTATCCTTTAAGGCTGAGCTTAATCAAGTCAAGTCAGTGTGTTTAAAGAGCATTTAAACACAAAAAAACAAAACATGCTGACCAAAGTGCTGGAAAATCAAATACATTTAATCAGGCTGTGTTGATTTACTGGTTAAAATAAAACTGAGTGAGTAATGTTAAGTATGACGTGAAGTTGTGATGATGAGATTTAAAAATGGCAATAGATGGAGAAGACTTGACAGTGAAGGATGAGCTGTTCCACAGTCTGAGAGCAGCAATGCAAAGGGATAACCCTCTTGGTAACAGTGAGGAGCCTTGCTGCTACATTTTAGATGGGCTGTAATGAAAACAATAAGGAGGTATATTCTTTAGCAGTAAATATATTGTTGATATTATTGGATGGATTCAAGTAGCCATTGTTATATTTGCTGCTGGTGCTAAAGGGCTCAGTGCGATTTGTCGGGGGTCATATAATCTCATAACATCTTCTCACAAACTTCTGTTTGTCCTGCAGCAGCAGAATTACATGTCAGAGTTGAACAGGTGCACACAACAAGGCCAAATGTCTGGCCCCAGCTGATTAATGGCTGCCTCTGCTCACAAAAGATGTATATGTTGGTGTGTGTTTGGGCGGAAGCTGATATCACTAGGAGTATGATTAGGCTCGATGAGAGCCAGAAGCCATTGCCTTTCAGCTACAACTACTCCCATCATCATCATCATCCTCCTCTTCACCCTCTGGGGTTGCTAAATAGATGCACAGCTTGACAAATGTGGTTAAATATGGCAGTTTGCATCATCCGTTCTCCCTCCCTTTTTTTCTACTCTTGGGCAATTAGAGAAACCAGAACTATAAGCCAGACCATAGCCATTACGCGTTTTGTGTGTGTGTGTGTGTGTGTGTGTGTGTGTGTGTGTGTGTGTGTGTGTGTGTGCTTTCTCTGTCTTGTAGGGAAATTACATCTTTTTCTCTCTACGTTTGTGTTGAATAAAACATGGCAGTAAAAGTGTGTCAAAGTCTCAGAGAGACTCTGTGCAGAGAGAGACAGATGGAAGGTTGGAAGGTTTCTGCTCCAATATATGATCAGATAGAAAATGTGCATGTACCTCCCTCTGTCAGTGAAAAGTGTAGATGTAATTGTGGGCAGTTTGGGTGTTTCTTATCCTTGGCCGCTCTGTTCCCATCTCTCGGCTCACACAGGCTTTCGTTTTTCTTCTCTCTGACTCAATGTCTGTCTTTCTTGCTTTCCCTCCCACTCATTACAGTCTGCTGTACCTGCGCTCAAAAACCTCCTACTAGTCGCACACACAAGACACCTAATTAATGCAGGTCTTTCTCACACAGTACATCCATCTCTTGAAGGGGGGAGAATAGCAAAATAAATGAGAGAACAAGGGTAATGGATGGGAGAGAAGTGGAGGAGGAAATTAGTAAACGGACAGAGGAGTTTATTACAGGATGTGATCAAAAGGGGAACAGAAAAGAAAAGCCAGCATTAAAGAAATGGACTTGTCGCTCCACTGTTCAGTGGGCTGAGAAACCGTTCGCTCTGATTGTGGTGAGATTGAATCCTTGTGAACTTTAACGCATAGTTTTCTGTCTGATGCCACAAGAATGTGATGAAAAAAGGGAGGGTGGGGAAAGAGCAGCAATATAAAGAATCTTAAAATTTGCTGATGACTAATGTTGAGTTTCTTTCATTGCTTCATCTATTCTATTAGTTACTTCTCAGGAAACTGGGACAACATAGTCCGTCTAGATCTAAAACACACCCTGAATGCAGATAGAGCCCAATGCACAGTCTAAAACTAAAATTGGTCCTCACAAACATAGACATACACGCACACACACGCATGCACGCGCACACACGCACGCACGCACGCACGCGCACGCACGCACGCACATACATACATACACACACACTTATAAACACATGCTAATACCTTGGGTCTCCTTCCACCCAGCAAGCCTTCTTGCCCACGTCAAATTAATTTATGTTCAATAACATTGAATAGTGTGCCTCCAAATCAATTTAATTGCAATCACACACACGCACACAAACACACACACTCACTCCTTCTCATTCATATGTTGGGAAGATCTGAAGTGTTGATGTGGAGAGGTAATTATTTGCTTGGCCAGTCTGAGCCTGCTCTGAGTCTCAAGGACAGACTCGCCTGCAGCTACAGTACAAACCAATACTGTGATTACACAACGGAAACAGGCAGTGAGCATGTGTAAGCGTGTGTGCATGTGTTTTTGTCTGTGTGTCATGAAGGGGCTGTGACTTGAATCAAAGTATGTCCTTGTATTTTTGTGTGTATGCATGCAGAATGTATAGTGGATATACGTGTGTGTGTGTGTGTGTGTGTGTGTGTGTGTGTGGGCTTTGCACAAGTCATGATGTGTGTATGCCTGTGAGCCTATATAGAGCAATGGCTCGTTCCTGTAGGTCTCCACCTCAGGGAATCGCAGCCACAGTCTCACCGTTACATGAACACACAAACACACAAACACATTCCCTTGTGTGTCACAGTATAATAGCAGGAATGGGGAGCAGGAAATTGAGGTTGGGAAGGAGACTGGTGAGAAAAGGGGAGACTGCGGGTGGGGAGGAACAGAGGGAAGAGAAAAAACTGAGAGAGAGGAGGGAGAGAGTTTGAAAGAAGGCCATTGGAGGATGAACATCAGTCATGAGAGATAAGCTGATCATCACAGACAGGCCAAACAGATAATGTTTCATTTTCTGGCCCCTTAAAATCTTTTTACGACAACTCTCACCAGATGACTGCTACCAGTTTTTATTTGGCTCTGTATTTGTATTTGTGGGAGTTTGTGTGTGTGTATGTAGTTGAATGCTTATAAAGTGAAAAGCGTGCTTAAATGGGATTGCATGCTGCCTTTTGCGTATGTGTACGTGTGCTTTTGTGCATGCATGCTGGTATATGTGAATGCACATAAACTGGATGATTATTGAGTGTAAAGTGTGTGTGAATGGGATTTCATGGTATAATTTTCTTGAATGTCGTGTTTATGTGCTTGTGTATTTGTGTGTTTGTGTGTGTGTTTGTGTGTGTGTGTGTGTGTGTGTGTGTGTGTGTGATTGTGTGTGTCTAGAGTGCCGTAGAGCCGTAAAGCTGTGCCGGAGAGTTTTGAGTGATAGCTTTGGACTACCACAGCCAGGAGACCAATAACAGTAGGCGGCTCAAGGAGGCTCCTGCCAAGTGACCAATGATTAGATCCAACCGAAGGAGACCAGAGCTGAATCATGGCCGATCATTCCTCAGCTTCATTCCCCCTCAGAGCCCCATTCCCACCCTCCCCCAGTAACAGGGCAGCATTTACATCGTGAGTGTTGCAGAAATGCATTGGTTTACTCTCTGGGTCCTTAGTTTCTTTTAGAGTTGTGTTCACTCTCCATGTGTGTGCTCTGGTTGGAAATAATAAAGTTTGTTCTGTTGGTGTTTTCATAAAAAATCATCCAAAACAGCTAGATGTGTAATGGGTAAAATATTGTTCCTCTGCTCTGACCCTTTGTTATTTCTTTGACTTAATGATACTGCAGCTTGTTTTCGTGCCTCCTTGCAGACTCAGCTTGTGTGTGTGTGTGTGTGTACTGTATGTGTGTGTATTGACTTTTTGTATTGATCAGATAGAGCAGCGGGGTGGTCCTACACTTAGTTGTCAGTACATCCTGAAACTGAAGAAAAGCCCTGTGTTTCTCAGAATCTGGCAAACAAACGCGGTAAAAGTTAAATCGGCCGTATTCATCTGCTCCGTTCAGTCATTTTTCCATGGTATAAAATGAGTCCCCCAGACTGGCTGTTAGTCTGCGGGCCAATTTATGAGTAACACATCTCCCGTCTGTGTAATTCACAAACTGACCTCGGCTGTCTGACTTATTGATTTTTTTCTAGAGTGGGGCTCCTAAAGCATCCCTCCCCTCCTGCTGGTGACTCCATCCAGAACACACTGTGTGCCGGCTCCTTGGCACCGGCACATCCTGTGGTCGTCCCAGGGTTACTGGGGAAGGTGAGGAAGGCTCTGGCTGGCTGGTCTGCTGCTGGTCTGCTGGGTGCCATGGCTTCTGAATGGGGATGGCTCCCACAGGACCCGCTCCCACTGATCATTACTGTCTATGAATAGCTGCTGCATTGCAGATGGAGGGAAGAGAGGGAGGAGAAGGAAAGGTTGACGGGAAGGAAGTGTTGTCATGGGTGGAGAAGAGCAAATGGTTTGTGCAGAAGCAGGGAGTGGGGAATAAGGAGGTGTTTTGTGCGCATGTGGGGAGGACAATTTCATTTTCAAGGACACTCAGGTCCCCCAATGTGGTGATTCGAAGCAATGCCAGAAATCTTTCTGTTTTCAATATCTGCTTAAACATCAAAATTGGTACGTATTGCAGCCAGGTTTCTAAACAAAGTGTGATTTTTAGGAGGCAAAAGGACAGAGACGGAGACTCACAGAGAAAAATGTGTTGGGAGGAGTGAGTGAAGACAGCCAGACAGGGCAGAAATGAAGATGATAAAGAGGATGTGTCCACCGCCTCATTACATTTCAGAGTCTTTGATTAACATGTAATGATTGCTGCAGCTTCACAAACCTGCATGTTCACTCACTCTGGCATATGCACACACAGTCACAAAGACACACGTTTTTATAGGAGGACATTGCATTTATATATTCCCTGGAGACTGTAACCTAACCTTAACCAAAACTGCACACTAACCCAATCCTAACACTAACTTTAAAGAAAAAATAAGTCATAACCCTAAAATTGAATGGTTTACCTCATGGGGATTTTTCAGGTGAATCCCAATGGAACTGTGTGAACAAATTTTTGTCCCAATTGAGTAACACAGCTAAGGATGCAACTGGTGATTATTGTAATATTAAGAGTAAGAAAATATTTAAAAAATGTCTTGTTTTGTCTGGCCAACGATTGAAACCCAAAGACAAATATAAAAATACTATAGAAAAGCAACAAAGCTTTACACTGGAGAAGCTGGATCCAGAGAACATTTGAAGTGTTTGCTTGAAAAATAATGAATCAATATAACAATAAATTAACAAAAGTGTTGGCAATAAAGCTGAGACAATTCATCAATTAGTCAATTGACAGAAAATCAATCTGTAATTATTTTAATAATCAATCAATAGTTTGTCATTTTTCAAGCAAAAATGCAAACATTCATTGGTTCCATTATCAATTTTGAGATTTGATTGGCTGATGTTCTTTGTTTTATAGTAAACTAAATATAAGTTGACTTTTGTTGTTAGACAAAACATGCAGTTTCAAGATGGACTTTAGAAAATTGTGACAGGCATTTTACACTATTTTAAAGACTTGTCGTTTCAGCTCCAAACTAGTCTTGCATTGCAAGACTTACCTCCACAGCGCTGCGGAGTAAGGTCTGGCCCCTCCACATACACTCCTGGATAGGAGAAAAAAGCGGTCTTGGTTTATTTGGATTTCTTTAAACCAATCACAATTGCCTTGGGCGGCACTAAGCTCTGGTTGCAGCGATGGTGGATCTGCAAAATGGTTTTGGGAAGGAACTTCTTTTGGTGGAATATTTGTAGGCCTACCACGCAAAAGGAAATGCCACTTACAATATTAAATAAAGTTAACTGTTAACACAATACAGTGAGCTATTTAAATTTGCTGGATACATAAACGTCATTTGCTCTTACCAGTGTATCGCCGTGTGTATTTTTTCCATAGCAAATCTCCGCCAATCGGTCCCAAAACGTCCCAGTTAGATAAATGCCGTAGTAAACATAATCTTTGTAAATCTTTACAATCATTCCCCGAAAGAACCAAACAGGCCTGCATGTTGCACAATCCAAATTTTGTTCAAAACTTGCCATTTACAGCGTGTAGGTTGCTAGCTCAAGCTTGTTGTGGTTTCCCGAAACGCACAGAGTTTTGCGAGGCGAGGGACATCCGGCGGAACATCTGGCGCTGCCGGATTATCCATTAAATTAACTGTCGTCGATCCAGACTAGACACACCCAAAGAGAAATATCTCCCCCCAGACTAGCCTATGCTGCCAAAAAGATTGACTGGGTTTCATCTAGGCTATTATTGCTTAATTGTCTGGCCTACTGAATAATGATGATGATGATGATGATAATAACAATAATGATCATTCCTCTCTGCTACAAAATCCCTGTGGCCTGCACTGGCAGAAATGTGACATTAACGAGTCCTTGTAGCAAATGTTTGTGGTTTGATTTGTGCATAAAAAAGCTTTGGCACTCACGTTAAAACTCTGTAGACCTCCCTCTTTCACTCTCTCTCCCTCTCTCTCCCTCTCTGTCTGTTCATATACTCTGCTACATTCCGCTCACTACATCTAGTCGTCGTTAACGTGCGTGCGGTTGCCAGGAGAGACGCGCGTACAGTTGGCTACAGTGTACAGCTGTAACGGCAGAGCGGTAAGGGCTCTCCCCCGCCATTTCCTCTTGTCAAGCCGTGGAATGTCGAGTAGCGGCTCGGGCTCTTCCTCGCGGAAGGAGTTCGATGTGAAGCAGATCCTCAGGATCCGATGGAGGTGGTTCGGTCACCCCGCTGTCCCTCCGCCTCAATCCCCGCCGCTTGGAGACTACTTCGCTGGGAGGAGAGCGGGCGGCATCTCAACAGACGGACCTTCAGTAAGCGGCTGTAGCACCTCGAATTCAGCCGGTGCAAACCCCAGCGCCGGGGGTCACAGCGGGCTGGTCGCGAGCGGCAGCGCTGGTTCTAACCTGTGTAACAGCAGCAACAGAAAGTTTGCTGATCCGGCGGGGAGTCGGGGCGGTGGAGCGGCAGTTGGAGCAACGGGGAGCTCCTGTCCTCGCTCCTTTAGCCAGCCAGAGTGCAGAAGCCCCGCCGCGGCGTTGTCGTGGGTCTCCCCGCCGCTTCATCGTCGCTCCCATCCGGCGACGAGCATGGATCCCCCTGGCGATGCCCCGGTGCCCCAGCTGGAACCCGAGCCACTCGCTCATGTCGGGGTTGAGGAGGAGGCGGTGGCACCGGCAGCGTCGGGCACCGAGGACAACAACAACCACCCAGAAACCGACTCCAGCTCCTGCAGGTAGGAGGGGCGGTTTGAGTGGTCTTTTTCGGGACCACATAGCTAAAACTAAAGTTGTAGGTCAAACTGTGTAGCCTACAGAATAAAGTCAGTGAAATTAACAAAACACACTCCTAAAAAGTTAGGGCACTGGTAACCGGTTGAGTTAGCCTGGCTTTTACAGATACAGAAAGCAAATGTGTTAATTTGATAATCATTATATTCTTCTTTATCATATTTAACCACCCTTTTATAGTTCTGGCATTACGTTTTTGCCACTTTACAGTCATATGCATCATTACTGGCAGGTGGAAACTGTGAATATCCTCCTCCTGAATATACTGTAGAAAAAGTAAATAACTAAGCAACTCACTAAGCAAGAGGCGGGTCAGACAGTATGCAGCAGAGGGCCACTCATACAGATTATTGACAGAAAGAGGGAAAGATAAAATGATGACTGAGTAGCCTACCTTTGGGACAGCATGTGGTCCACTGATTTGATTTCTCCCCTCAACCTCCTAATGAGGCTCCACCAACCAGGCTCTGTTAGAAGACAAACACAAATGCACACTCTTGTGAATATTGGATTTTCAGAGTCAAATTAACAATATGACTCCAGGGCTGAGCTCCGCATGTAGCAACATACTGCACTTGACATTTGTATTGTTTTGTCTTCAGTGACTGATTTCTCTTTTAGCTTGTACTCACAATCCTCAGTGCTGTGCATGTTTGTGTACACATGCATGGTGGAGTGTATTGCATTGGTGTGGTCATCCAGCTGTTGTGGTGTGAAAGGGCATGGAGACAGCAAAACAAATAACTCCTCTCTCAGATTTATGTTTTATTATAATGCGGCAGTAAATGTAATGAAGAAAAGGTATGAATACAGACAGTTTGTGTGTGTGTGTGTGTGTGTGTGTGTGTGTGTGTTTACTGTACTAGCATAATGATGCATCTGAAAGCCTCCTATTATACTCTGTGTTCCCAAGACACACATCAGAAAATATCAATGATTCATAGGACACACAGTACAGTACAGTAAACACACACACACACACACACACACTTTAAAACAGCTTTCAGTGGGAGCAAAAGCTGATGTATTTTTTTTTATTCAGTAATGTCTGATGGCTTTCATTCTACACTACATTTGCATTCACTGCAAATGTCTATGATTGTGTGTGAGAGAGAAAGAAAGGGAGAAGTATGTTGTTGTTTTTATATGTTGTTATGCAAGGCTTGCTGCCATCTTCAGTGATGTGAGTCTGTCAGCGCTTGCAAAGAAAATTACCTCTGCTTAATAGTAATGCACACATACACATACCAGCTTCATTAGCATAAACAAAGACAACATTATAATGTGAACCTAAGCAGAATTTGAGTATGTATTGTGCATGTACATATTGCCATATCCCTGCACATGTTATGGTTGCCATACCAACACAGAGATTAGTTTCTGCAGCATACATGTGCAGCTCTATATGATTTCTGTATGCATTCATCCCCTCCCTCTGAGAGTGTACTCTGTGGGACTCTGTGGACAGTATGATACTCCAAGAACAGAATCCAGTGGCAGAATCCCAAGTGGGATCATGGCAAGGGACGCGTTCTGAATCCCAGAGTAGCTGAAAGCTCGGCTCGACTCCGCTGATCTTCTCCTCTCCCTTTTTACTTTTTCACCCCACCCAGCTTCCCCCCCTTTAATCCTGTTGTGCCTCCCTTACTCACTCTCTCTCTCCCTCTGTCCTGTGTTTATCTCTGCCCACCCTTGTCCATTTATTTGCCCTCTCTTTTTTCTCCATGTGTTGGGAAACACAAGCTTTTGTATGTGTATCACAGAGGGGTTAACATGTGACCAGGCAGGCTACGTGGCTGTACGATCACGTATTATATCAGGTTACAGGACCAAGTTTCATTTGCATTAGCTGTTAGTCTACAGGCTAATCAGGCTATATAGTTAATCACAAGAGTGTGCACGCAATTGTGTGTGTAAGAGAGAGAGAGAGAGAGAGACAGAGAGGCAGGGAGAGAGATACTGAATGACAGTGGTGTGAGTGTCCTTGCCTGGTGCAGGGGTTTAAAAAATCTGGCTGCATGGTGTTGTTTCACCCCAGACACACACACTCTCTTTCTCTGTCTGTCTGTCTCTCTCTCGCTCTCTCTCTGTCTGTCTGTCTGTCTGTCTGTCTGTCTGTCTGTCTGTCTGTCTCTCTCTCTCTCTCTCTCTCTCTCTCTCTCTCTCTCTCTCTCTCTCTCTCTCTCTCTCTCTCTGTCAATGTTGAGTGCCTGCCAGGCTCTATTAAGGGGACTGGAAGGCAGCCCCCCCCCCCACACACACACACACTTCAAAGCCATGTCTTCTGGCAGTATTTAGCCACGCTATTTGTCTACACACACACACATACACACACACACACACACACACACACACACACACACACACACACACACACACACACACACAAGGACAGGAAAACTAGTCAAAAAGCCTCCTTGGAGGATTGGGATAGGGAAGAGAGAAGGCTGAGGCAAAGATATATGGTGGAAAGTGAGTGATGGATGAGATTAGCTGAAGATATAAAATTCAGGACGGTAGAAAGATATAGAGGAGTAAAGGACAGAGGCTGAGGAAAGATGACTGCTGCTATAGCACATCAGCAGCAGCAGCACACACACAAACCCGAATGTGTGCATGAATACACACACTGTAAATCCTGCATACAACAGCGTTTTCTTAGAACTTTTCTAGCAGTGTCTCAGATAATTTTTTTAAATTCAGGTCAAGTAAATTTTCAAAATTCCCAAAATCGCACGTTGGCCTTTAAATGCTTTAAATCTGTAATAGCTGATTTTATTTTTGGTTACTTGGGAGCAGCAGAAAGAGGCTATAAACACAACACAGCCAGCAGACACGGAGAAACATAAGCATTAACTTGGAGTCGTGTTTCTGCAGTCCAATATCCACTCTCTTCTAGCTCTGTTTTTGGTCTTCACCAACTGCTGGGTTAGCTGCTAAATGCTCCACTTTGTTTACCAGCTAGTTGCTAACTTTGTGACATTTGGTGCTGGGCAGGTAGTGTACAGTGGGTTTATCAATGCTTTTTTGCATTTAAACAGAACCAAAACAGTGAAGTTACAGGCTGACAATCACAACAATGACAGTCAAATGCTCCATAGAGCTGAGGGGAACTGCAGAGTTTTGTGATAATTATTTGTGGGTTTACATAGTCATGTGATCCATCATTGATAATTAATAATAAAAAATATTGATAAGAGTCGCTTTAAAATTTATAATCGGATAAGGACAAACTCAGTAGAAAAACCCTTTGACTGGAAAAAAGTTAACAGAGAAAGGACTGGTTTTAGAGAAACAGAATGTTGATGAAATGGCAAACATGGATCAGAGAACATGGTAACTTCCAGGTGTCAGGTTTTCTGTACCACAAAAAATGGAAAGAGGACACATTAGAGATACTTATCAGAATGATTTATACTATCAAATGTACAATCCTGTTTTAGATAATTTAGTATTTACATTTAAAATCATGTTGTGTACACAAGCAACATTATTCCCTGCCTTCCCAGAATTTCTGTCTTTCTCTCTGTTTATTGCTGAGAGAATATGTGTGGAAAACAGGGGTGCTGAAATCATCATTGCATTGATGCATTGCGATGCAGACCTAGGCGATTCTGCATCGATGTAGTGACAGACCATAATCGATTATTGCCTACTGATGTTACTTGTTGATTTTCCAGTCCTGTCTGTTGTGTTCAGACTCCGCTACATTCAGGAAGTGACTTTTTTAAGAGCAGATACAATGAAAAGTTAATTCTTGAATTTGTTGATGAAAACCATGTGTAGCAGTATATAATATTGATGAGGTGATGCATCGTGCTGCATCGGGATATCGAATCGATTCATATCGTTAACAGGATAATCTTAATCGAATCGAATCGTGAGGCCAGTGAAGATTCACACCCCTAGTGGAAAACTGTGACTTAGGACAATTTGATTTGCAACAAACGCACACACACACACACACACACACACACACACACACACACACACACACACACACACACACTTCCACATCCCTAAAACAGTGGGATTTTTCATTGAAATTATATCATCCTTGGAGTATCATTTCATTTCTTATTTCTTTGTGCTGTAGGGCTAGTCCTGCCACTTCTGCTGTTAAATTAAAAATGGAAGTACAGCCCTGGCTCTCATAAATTAGATGCTGGTTTGGGAGCCATGATGGCTGATAATTCACAGGGTAGCTACTTCGGTGCTTGTCTTTGATGAACACACATGCACACACTAACACACACACTTAACACCTTGTCAGTTTAGACTGGAAGAATAAGACATAACAGCCATGGGCTGCAACGCTTCCACCAGTGAATAACTAATAACAAATGTAAACCCGGCTTCATTTCTCGTTGTTGGTATAGATACAAGGAAACTGGTTGCCATTAGGGAGCAGAGTAAATGACTGCACACTCTTACAGCTATTTAATTGGCAGCTTCTCTTTTAAGTAGGCTAAATTTATCTGCCCATTTACTCCTAGTAATTGGACCATTAAAGATCTTTTGTCTGCTTCAGGCGACATACAGTACCCCTGTTGAGAAGTGAAGGAGAGAGCGAAAACGTGTGAGGTAATGGCACAAAGAAAAAGATGGCGCATGGGTGACACAGAGCAGCTGGTGTAGCTCTCTCCACACATCTGTCTCTTTGTCTTGAACAAAAGAGAATCAGCACCAACACATGCACTCAAAGCTTCTGTCTCCTTCTCTTTGTGTCTGTTTGTCCGTTTCTTTGTGTGAATGCCTATCTTTGCACAGGACATCTAACAGCAGTGCCACACTGTCCTCATGTGTGTCGATGGAGCCATGTGCATGTCCAGAGGAGTGTATGTTCACAGCTCTGTCCCACGCCGACGTCACCTTCCGTAAGATGGAGGGCTACCTGAGGTCCCGACAGCTGTGTGATGTCATACTGGTGGCTGGAGACAGGCGGATACCTGCACACAGGTAGGAGCAAAAAGACAACACATATTACACAAACATGCAGATGGTGACGTTGAATAGATGTACATCATTAGGGTTGCAACTAATGGTTATTATCGATTAGGTATGTTTTGGATTAATTGATTGTTTGTTTGACCAAATGTTGCAGGTTGCCCAAATAAATATTACATTCACCCATACTCGCAAACGCATACTCAGTCTGTCTGCAATCTGCAACCATATAGATAATCGCCACTTTTCAAGCAAAAATCCCAAACAAAATGAAAATTGTATATATTTGGACTGTTGGTGGGACAAAACTAGCAACATAAAGTTTCCAACATGTACATCAAAGTTTTACAATGCACACACATGCACAAGCATTATGATTAATGTACCTACACAGACGAGTCTTTCTCTCACACACACACACACACAGACACACACACACACACACACACACACACACAGCAAAACCACAGTCATGCTCATAAAAGTCCCTTTTATTTTTGTAGTTTTTCTGTACCACACAGTCAATTGAGCCTCTGAATCATGCATCAAACACACACACACACACGGACACGCACACACACACACACACACACACATACATGTGCCTGTCACGCACCTCATACCTCCCACTATGCTGCTTTGTCGCTGTTGCTCTCTGGGCATGTGGCCATGCAGCAGCAGGGTCCATCTGCACAAGGATGAGACAGAAGAGCAGTCCTCCACCAGCAAAAAGCCTCCTTTTCTCTCACTGAATTCCTCCTCTGCCTCATTTGATTTTGTTCTTCAGGCACAGATGGTGACAAACAACAGACCCTGCTGTATGAGAATCCTAATGGTGTATGTGAAAGAGTGTGTTGGCATCTGAAGTTGTGTGTATGTGTTGAGTGTGTGTACAAGCAAAGGGGTAGGAGTAAGATGCTTGAAAGTGGGTGTTTTGTTTGCAATTGATTTATTGTATGTGTAGGATAAAAATGCTTTTCTGGGAACAAAACATACACTCTCTTTCTCTCCCTTTCTCTCTGTCTTACAAGTACACACAAACAAATGCACCATATGCTGAATAGGCCACTTGTACTGTGTATAGCTGCATACATGTTTATTGTGGAGTTTGTTGCAAGCAGTGCACTTTGAGCAAAACTCAAGCTTTATATGTACTTTAAAAAAGTAGAGCATAATTATATTGTGTGTCTCTGGGGCAGTGCTCTATACAAATACATTATCTTGCAAAGCCATTTTTGTACCCCCAAGTGGACACCTCTGTAAGAGTGCTACCTCAACTGATTTGAGTTAATATACCTTTTAGTTCAGAAACTTCTGTGTACCGTTGTTGTAGATCAATAGCTATGCATCTGGGGCCCATTATGTGCATACAATGGTTATTGATGGTTCATGCTCACAGTGATAATGCTAACATGTTGATGTTTAGCAAATATAATGTTTACCATGCTAACTATCTAAGTTTAGCACGTAAGCATGCTAACATTTGCTAATTAGCACTAAACCCAAAGTACAGCTGAGGTAGACAGGAATGTCATTAGTTTAGCAGGTATTTGGTCATAAACCAAAGTCAATTTAATTTATTAGCCTAATATTAGAAATCACAAATTAAGGGGCTTTACAATCTGTACAGCACACGAGAGCCGCCCCGCCCCCCTTAAAACTAATTTAATGGGAAAAAATGCTACAAACCAAAGCAAAGCATTTGACAAACATTTTGATTTTGAAGTGATGACGTTAGTAGGAATTACTAAATTACCACAATTTATCCTGAGGGGGCATGGTAATCGTAAGTGTTCCCTTATCCATTTCACTGGATAAGGGAAAACTTTGACCTACTAGTGGCAGTATAGCAAAAGTCAGGGTTTCACCAAAATCATTAGGAAACTTCCTACGGGGACCATGAATGTCTGTATTTAATTAATAGTTATTAAAAGATATTTCAATCTGGACCAAAGTGGTGGCTTCTACTTTACCTTTATTTTGTGTGGAGAAAAGTCATAATAGTTGAGTAAGTCTCTCCTACCAGTCCTGTTGTTTTTCCCTCTCTATTTTTCCACCACTGTGTCCTGCACCAAGCAGCACAGTGTTCAGTTTCCACCTCGCCATCCTTTCCTGAGTCCAACTCGTCTGTTTCCTGCTTTCTTTACTCTGGCATTTTGTCTACTCTGTGCTCTTTCCATTACAGAGTGACACACTGCCTGCCATGTCTCTGTCTTCTGCAAGGTACATTTGTGTGTAAATAACCCAGTACTGTACAGTAGCCTGTATTGCTCACTGCAAGTCAGAAAGAGACCCACATGAAAAATGAAGGAGTAAAAATACTGTGTGAGAAAGCGAGAGAGATAAGAAAGAGATACCAGACTGGAATACTGGCAGAGCAACTTCCTGCTGACTATAGTGTATTTCGACATCTTTGTCTATAAAAGACCCACACACACAACTCTTCTCTGCTTCAGGCTATCTGTCATGGTCCCAGTGTCACACTCAGAGTAATAAGATTACACACGTGCATAACACACACACACACACACACACACACACACATCCAAGCCTGTTGACCATGAAGTCAAAAAAACATTTTAACATGTGAAATTCTATTTACATAGCTGTCAAACAGAGCTCTAATGTGAACTTTATCATACCAATCAGCCATATTTAGATCAGTAAGTAATAATGAATCCTGCAGTGATCTGGAGGACTACTTTTCATGTCATTTAGCATCCATTACACAGGAGCCACCTCATTTACAAAGACATCTCTAAGAGCAAAGAATGAAAAATACTACTCATAAAATATTAAATAACAACACGTTTTAAACTTCACAGGGACATGAAAGGGTAATGGATTGTTGCGGTGGGGAATTAATTCACTTTTTTTGCAAACAACCTTAGGATAATTCCTTTCTGTCCTTTCTCTGGTTTGCTCTGCATAATGCCATATTTCTTTCAGACTCTCTCGCCTCTAAATTTTACATTGACCTTACATTAAGCATATTCCTCTCTCTTTCTTTCTCTCCTGCCCATGAGCTCAGCTGCTGTAATGACACATGCAATGAATTGAATAATCTCTTCTCCGACTGCAGGGATTGGCATGTCTTTTATAGTGCAAGCCAGGACTTTATCTGGCTGGGGTTGTGTCTTCTTTTATATTGTTTTCTGTGGGCGCTTCTGTGAATTCTGTGTAAAACAATAGTCATTTTCTTTCGTAATAACAAACTCTGTGTAAGTAAAGAGTTGAAAAATTTAGAGAATAGAAAGAATCTTTTTTTTTTTTACATGGGATAGTCAGGCAACAAAAATATCTATGGAAGGTTACAGCATTAAATTAAGGAAATAATGTAAGTGATATTACAGTACAGTACTGACATTCAGGCAGCATGGCCTTATGTTAATTTTTTGTATTCTTTTGGTGCCTATAGTAAAAAGTCTCATTTTGTTATAGAATCTTACTGTGTTAAGACAATAATTATTTTCTTAATGTAAGAAAAGCTCCATGCCCTTTTGGCATCTGTGTGTGTACATTCTTCTTCCAACATCTTTTCCAGATGTTCCAGTTTAGTTTCACATAATTTAGTGATCTGCTAATGTGGAACTGGTTTCAAAGATACATAATCCTAAAAAAATAAATTAGTTTTGGTCAGTCTCCAGTATGTCAGAAATTATGAAAATGTATATCAGATATTAAAAACTTAGTTCTTACTGTTACTGAGTGAAAAACATGCTCCACTGCAGTTTGACTAGTAAGCATTTAAACATCTGAGCTCTTTATTCTCAATATGTTCACTATGTACAAACATCTGGAGATGCCTTAGGCTCATGCCAGGCTGTTGTTTGCACAGTTGTGTTCCACCTCTAATAACATCTCTTCAGAGAGAGCAGTATACAATGATAGTGCCATTTGGAGAGGATTGATTTCAAGTGATTTAATATTAAATGCACACATTGAGTGATAAAAAAAATGTGTAGAGTACATATGTGCAGGACTTCTTTCCATCTACAGTAATAATCATTTACAGACTGTTTTTATTAAGCATTCACGTGAGAGAGATAGAAGACAGTAATGATAGATGCTTTACCTTGTTGTTCAACAGCCTTTATGTTAATCTGACTTTTTGTTGCTTTTTGTTGTTGTTTGATTGCCATTGGGAATTTTATTTAAAAGCAATCCGGGTGCTTTATTCAGACATGAGACCGACATGTTAAGTAAAGGGGTCTGGAAGTCTAAATCAAGCAATATAGAATAACAGTCAGATAATAAAACTATGTATAAAAATCTTGTATGAATGATGAAAATGTCCGTATGTCCCCTCAAAGCATGGTGTGAAGCCTTAAAAATAACACAGACCTACGTCATTCTGGCCTCTGTTTGGTTTAACTTGGTTGTTGTAGTTCTTATTTTGGCTTGAATTTTGACACTTCTGCTATATTTTCCACCTCACAACGCTCACGCCACCTCATAAGAATACTGTCCTGAAGAATCCCCCCACCCCTGTTGGTAGTGCAGACTTTCCACTCTTGCCACTTTCTACTCTTCGTCATAGTAGGAAATGCATATCTGTTGTGCCCTTAAGTTATGCAACTGTAGATTTTCCATAAACTAGGTACACTCGTCAATTCAGCTTCTGTTTATCAACAGATCTGCGAAGGGACACTTTAGACACTGTAGGGTCCATCGCCATACTTTATTCTTTTTCAGCAGGTTTTTTTTTATGTCTGTAAGTGACGATTTGCAGACCACTTTTAAATCTGACACCTACAGGTCAGTAGGAAGAAGAGAACTACTATACGAAAAGTGACAAATAGTTTTGTAAAGAATGGAAAAAGAGCTTGAGAGAGAAGTTCAAACCCTGCTTTCTTTCTCCCCTCTACACAGCTGCCTATCACTGCATGAAGTAGCCGTGAATGTTGATTGTCGGTTTCGTAAAGAGTTTGTTGGATGCAGTCCCCCAAATTATGACAGTGGAGAGGTGTGGGGGAAGGGGGTTTCAGTCACTGTTTGACAAACACTTCAGTTGGAGCATACCGAAGCCTTTAATGTGACTCGCATGTGTATCTACTCTGATGTATTTGCAGGATGATAATACTGTGCGTTGTTTGGCTGCGTCATCATTTCCAGGTCTCTTTGTTCTGCATCTTTTCCCTGTCAGTCCAGACTCAGCAAGGTCAAAGTACTCCGTTCCTCCATTACAGCTGTCCGTCCTCTCTGACTGATGTCTGACACTCTCTCCACTCACAGACTTGTCCTTTCATCCGTGTCGGACTACTTTGCGGCCATGTTCACCAGTGATGTGAGGGAGGCCAAGCAGGACGAGGTGAAGATGGAAGGAGTGGACCCTGATGCATTGTCGGTACTTGTGCAGTATGCATACACAGGTAGGTACAGATACACTGATCGCCTATATTAGAAATAGATCAGTACATACTGTCAGGCAAAAATCACATACTATGATGTTTTAGGAAATTACTTCGGAGACTTTTTAAAAATGAGACTATTTATTTTGTATCCATTTTTCAATTTTTGCACCTTCAGTAAGACCATATAGCCTTGGGGCTGAGTGCCACAAATGGGGTAGGAAGGTCAGCCTGAGCCTCGCTCCCTATGCTTCACTCCTGCTTTGTGAGCTCTGTGACGCAGATAAGCCACACCCACCCCAGCCCGGCGGCCAATAAACTAACAGCTGGATTATGATGTGAGACTTTGTTATTGTTAGGAAAAAGGAAATTAATGATCCAGATTCCAATATGAGCACCATGTACTGTAGCATTCATGCACGTTAGCCTCAGCTGAAGTGATGGCTACTCTGTGTTAACACCACTGCATCAACTTGGGTCCCACAGTATGTAATATTTTTTGGATGGCTAGGATAATCCCATTTCATACCACTCCGGCTATTGTTTTGCATGCGTACATTTTTGTAATCTCTCCAACAGAAATTGTAAAACATTGGGAATGCCTGGATGGCTGTAATATATTGTACCTTTTAGTAGGTTTTGGTTTGGTATTTACAGTAAGGTAAAAAGTCCTTAGCCGCCACATTGTTTTTTCCATGCTAAATAAATGGATTCATTTTGGTCGCGTTGATGGTGGTGTTTACTCTTGATCTCAAAACCTTTTGAATAATAAATCTTAGACACTTTAAAATATGCAGTCCTTTTGTAATGTAGTTCTATTTTGCCATCCAACTGTCATCCTTCTTCTCCATCTCACCTCTTTGCCTTCCAGGCCGTCTCGAGTTGAGGGAGGACACCATTGAGTCTGTGCTGTCAGCCTCCTGCCTGCTGCAGTTGTCATCGGTGGTTCAGGCCTGCTGTTCGTTCCTCATGAAGCAGCTGCACCCTTCCAACTGTCTGGGAATCCGCTCCTACGCCGATGCTCAGGGCTGCAATGATCTGCAGAGGGCCGCTCACGCCTATACCATGGTTGGTTCACGCCCAGTTCATCTCTATACCTCCAGCATTGTAGAGCCACCACGGGAAAATGAAAAACTGCTTTAGAAAATATGGGTCTGAAAATGATGATGTAGATTCAGGTAGACCACAGGTGATGTTTAGGTTTTAACTTTAATTAAGTAAGAACAATGAACAAGCTTCTTTCACCTCTTCCTTTCACAACTATCCCTCTCTACCTCTATGCAGTTTTCTACAGTCAGACTTTGGTCATTTTCCATCCTTGACGTTATTCTTGGTAACAAATTGGTTCCTCATTCACAACGCGTCACACACCCTTAACGCCACAATGGCTGTTTTCAGCACAGGGTTGCTATGGTGACTGTGAAATAGCTCCTCCATCGACTTATTATTTTTCTTTTCTTTTTCTCTCCTGTCTTAACGTGCCTTTTCTTCCATCCTGTCTCCCTCTGTGTCTGGCTCTGTCAGTGTCACTGTTTCTCTCCTTTTGCCTTTCTATTTAAGTGGATTATTGTTAGATTTAAATCTGTTGTAATTATTTTGTAAAGGTGGCTTTATCTGGGTGTGACTGTCTGCCTGCATCTGTAATTCACTCACACACACTTATTCACACACATACACCGCTCACAGGATTATTTCAGCCGATGTGTAAGCTATACAGTAGACTATGTAGAGAGAAAATCGTTTTCATTTCTTTTTTTATTTATTTAAAATGTTTTATTCATGTGGTAATCAGGTCACATTTAGACGTGTTTATAACCTTTTATAATTCCCACAGATTATACTTGCCTCAAAATAAATAAATAGATAAATTAAAAAACATGAATGAGAATAGTTATGGCAGTCACAGTACAACAACAACAACAACCATAATGTGGACTAACACTGAGGACATGTTTGTATTCTGGCCTCTATATAAACTCGCTACTAGAACTGAAACCGTTGATTAATCAATCTGTTGCTCGTTGTTCATCTCCCTGTCCACCAGGAACACTTTTTAGAGGTGGTGGGAGGCCAGGAGTTCCTGTTGCTTCCTGTGGAGGAGATGGAGAAGCTGATCACGTCTGATGACGTCAACGTGCCAGATGAGGAAACCGTGGTAACCTCTTTGCTAACGTGGGTCCTTCATGACACAGACACGCGACAACATCACCTACCCTTGCTGCTGGCTCACATACGACTGCCACTGCTGCAGACACAGGTGAGAGCTGCAAAGGACATAACGTACTGTTGTACTGTGCTTATTTAAAGTGGCTAGAATCGGTATTTTTATAATAAAAATGACAATGTGAAAACAATATGAAAGGGGTCGCTCGTAATGATTAGAATTATCAACCCAAATCTTGCAGCTTTACGGAATTAATAGCGAGTTTAATAGCTCATTGTTTAGTTGTCCGGCCCACATTTTACTATTTTGGTACACAATTAGGGCACTCATAGCATTGTTTTCGGACGGCAGCTGTTTTCAGTGAAAAAGCTCTGAAAACCCACTGTACACTTTCTGCTCTGTACCAAACAGCAGAGAGACACAGTTAGTGACTAGCCGGTGAACATAGTGTGCTAACATAGTGTGGAGCAGTTATCAGCTAAAGAGACAGATATTTCCCTCAGAATTTGAGTGACCAAAAACAAAGATACATTTAATTTAATTGTTACATCAATGTATGAGGCAAGAGTTTTTATCAGTCTTCCTCCTGATGATCTGCTGGACTGGCCAAATTTGTCTCATGCTCTGTCCCTCCTCCGTCTTCTCTACCTCCTTCTGGCTCCAGTCCGTTTCTATCTGTCTCTATCCTCTTTAGGCAATTAGAGGGACTATAATAATTACGTTAACTGTAGCTCACAACCGTTACTCTGTCACGTGTGTGCTTGTGTACACACACACACACACACACACGTTTTAAACCTTAATTAAGTGTGATATCTCTCTTAACTGCAGCAAAATTATCTGTTCTCTTCATCTACTTCATCAGTCATTTCCCTTACTATATATAAAGAAGCTGTAGAGATAAAAAAAAAAAAAAAAGTGTGCCCCCTCCCCCTCCTCTTTCCATCTTCTCTTCCTGCGACTATACATCTCCCAGGTTTGCACTTGTGCGGTATAAAGTATGAACACCTCAGATATACGACTTTGCCCTGGTCAGCTGAAATCACAAGTAGTTGTAACATGTAATCAGACGAGAAGATGGATGGTAAAGCAGTAGAATAACACTACAGCAGAGAGAGCAGAAGCAAGACAGACATAGAGCTGAGCTAAACCTTTAACAGTATATTACCCCCCTCACCACCACCACCACCATGCTAAATGGATAAATGAATGAATTCAGCAACCTCATGAGCTGTGACGTGCCAATAATACGACGTATAAACCTCACACAGACATCTGATCGATATTCATCAACCAATTAGTCAGCTCTTATCTAGGCCGCTGTGTGATTACTCATCAAGAGGATGTCAATGCACCAAATGAATACCTTTAATCCCTTCTCCCCGTTAACACTGTCACACACACAGACACATACACACTTGGTCTAATCTTTTCAGAGAAACATCTGTGGGCAGTAAATCAGATGTGCACCAAACAGAATGACAGGACAGTAAGTGTGTGTGGATGTCTTTAACAACAATGAACATTGATAAATATGCTGATTACTTCCTCAGTTAACCATTTGGTCTTAAAAATAGCAGAAAATAATAAAAGAAACATACCCATCACATTGGGCAGGTGTGTGTGTGTGTGTGTGTGTGTGTGTGTGTGTGTGTGTGTGTGTGTGTGTGTGTGTGTGTGTGTGTGTGTGTGTGTGTGTGTGTGTGTGTGTGTGTGTGTGTGTGTGTGTGTGTGTGTGTATGCATCTAATGCCCTAGGCAGTAACTGGCACAAATGCACATCAGAGTGGGATTAATAGTGGGATTTGATAAATTCGAAATTGAATCTCCTTAATACTTGCCCCAGAGTTCTCCTGCAGCAAACAGTAGAAATTATAGTTGTAATATTGCACCCATGTTTTTATTATTCAGCGCCTCATAGAGACGCTACATAGAAAGTGTGTGTGTGTGTGTGTGTGTGTGTGTGTGTGTGTGTGTCATAAGTTGACAAAGGGCATCCTGAAACAGAGAGGGGAGGACTACTTTCTCACTTCCCACTGCGAGGTAAAGAGAGGACAGAGAGGAGAAGGTGGGATATCTGCAGGATTCAGTCTTATCTTGCCCTCCACATTCAATCCTTCACAGCGTGATGGATAAATAGCACAGGAGAGGACATGCACGGTTTTCTATCTCTGTCCTTCTTTATCACGCACACATACACACACGCACACACACACAAACGTCTGCCGAAATAGGGTTCACCCTAATTTGTCCCTCTGTGATTGTGTGCAATGGAAGTGTGTGTTCACCCTGTCGTGTAAGCTGCTTATCCATTTATCATGCTTGCTTTACGCTCTCCACGTCTGGCTAGAAAAAAACATTTTATATTCAGTGACCAAATTGAATTATTTGGGCCGAATTTTTCTTTTTATGGTGGTGGACAACACAGAGGAAAAAGGGTGTAAAAAAATACTTGTTAAACTTATACTTGTTCTCTGTGATTGAATCTTAGCAGCCATTTTTGAAAATCCCCACCAACATACATATATGTTCAGGTAAAATCTGGCTCCTCTTGAACCTCTACATCTTTTAACACACACACACACATACGCAAGCACACACAAACACATCTATCTAAATGTAAATCATGTAATTCTTGTCTTCGGGGGAAAACTTGCTTCACATCAGCCTGCCTCTCTCACAGGCAGTGATTTCCTGTGGAAGTATTTTAAGCTACAGACTGGTGGATTGAAGTGCTTCATGCTGCAGCCCCTGGCTGTCTTTATGTGTGTGTATGTGTGTGATCATAGATGAGGTTAGAGGGTACGGACTAGAGAGCTGATGAGATGTTGGGGACAGATTAGTCCTCTAGTGTGTCAGATGATCTGTGTGTGTGCGTGTGTGTGCGTGTGTGTGTGTGTGGCTGCACACTAATGGCTGCTGGTTTGATCTAATCTCTCAATCAATCAGAGAACAGGTTTCTTTCGATCCTCAGACTTCCACAATCAGTGATAACATTGGGACCCCCACATGCAGTATACAGCTACCCTGCATTCGTTTGTTGATAGCTGTTGTCACATGTCCCTGTTTGTTTGTGTGTGTGTGTGTGTGTGTGTGTGTGTGTGTGTGTGTGTGTTTTTTTTTTATTATGTGTGTGTAGTTCTTGGCAGACTTGGAGTCCAACCCTCTGCTCCGGGACAGTATGGAGTGCCAGCGGCTGCTGATGGAAGGGATGAAGTATCAACTCTTGCCTCAGCGCCAGCCCCAGCTTCAGAGTCCCCGCACCCGGCCCCGCAAGGCAACTGTTGGGGCCATGTTCGCCGTAGGGGGCATGGACGCTACGAAAGGTAGAACAGGCACTTGCATGTAAACACAGACCAGACATTATATATATATATATATATATATATATATTATTGTAGTTAGTGTTTGTATTTTTCAAATGTTTTCATTGGAAGCATTTGTTTCTAATTTGTTTTCATATTCAAAAATATTGACATTTGTATTTGTATTTTACACTATTTTCCAAGAATGATGTCAAAAAAAGACAGGAAAAAGGAGAGGAGAAAGGAAAACAAAAAGGAGGGAATGCCCGTCGAATCACCCATTCACCTGCCAACCCAGAACTACTTGAAATTTTTGAGTTTGTGTAAAATGTGTGTTGTTCAAGAAAAGAAATAAATTGTGAACATATTTTTAAAGATTTCTTCAGTTTATCATTAAAAAAAAACCTAATTCTCTCTAGTGTCATTTCCGATCCACAGCTTCACTGAGGGACTTCAGCTTTTTCCAGAATGTAAACATACTTTTGAGTGTTTTTGCTGCAAGTAGCCCACAGGAGACAAAGTGTTGTTAAGAAGAAGTCAAATTATGCCTTCAATATTCTAAGTATGATCAGTTTTGAATCTGGATTGTCAGTATATAAGAGAAGATGCTGAATATTTCGTTCCAAAGACATTGAGGTATATACAGGGTATATAGGGGTATGTTAAATTTAAGAAAACAAAATTCACAGACATTTCCTCTTAATTGTGGCTTGATGGAATAACTATCCTTTGTCTTGTAATCATGAGAAGACATGATGACATGATGAAAATGTTATAATACAGAGCTCATTTATCCATGTGTGCTTGGATAAAGTGTGTGTCTCTACACACAAATACACAGAGTCTACTGTTGGGAGTAAATAAAAGTGGTATAGTCCTACCTTGAGCTGACGTCTCAAGAGTGGGTATTCTGGTCAGGTTCGTCAGAAGTGAAAAATTAGAGCACATCAACGGCTGCAGTTTTATTTGACATGTTTTTCTGTTGTTCCGTCCAGGTGCTACCAGTATCGAGCAGTACTGTCTGCGTCGGGACACGTGGAGGCAGGTAGCCACCATGAGTGGACGGAGACTACAGTTTGGTGTAGCTGTCCTTGATGGCCGTCTCTATGTGGTGGGCGGCCGAGATGGACTCAAGACCCTAAACACTGTGGAGTGTTACAACCCGCACAGCAAGTCCTGGAGCGTCATGCCTCCCATGTCCACCCACAGGCATGGCTTAGGTGAGCCGCATGTTTGAATAGAAATTTGACATACAAGTACATTTCAAGCCGAAAAGGGCTTGAAAAGGTCTATTGGACGAGCCTTTTAAAGAGGAGGGATTATGTTGTTGTTATTTGAATTTTGAGTATGGCGATCCTTGATCTTTGCTAAAAAAAAGTTGTCATTTCACTTCTAACAAAGTGAGGTCAAAGGTCAGTTTCAGCTACACAACAGCACCTCAACAGTAAGTGATTTAGTGTCATGCTCAAGAGCACTTCAACAGACTGAACCTGTGTATTTGTCTCCCCACTCACTGTGCAAGCCTACTATTACAATGACAACATTTGATAAGGTGTGATGTGCTGGTGCTTCATTGTTTTTTAAAAAATGTGTGCATGTGTGTGAAGAGAGATGGGGATTAAAACACACATCTGGCACCACAGATGCTCTGGCAGATAAATCCCTTGAGTATGGAGGTGTCAACATGCTGCTAACTCTGCACGCCTGATGTCTAGGGTGTTTTTGCACACACAATGAAAAACTCACACTCTCGCCCTAAATGTGTGTGGTTTTATGAGCTTGTCCAAGGTAATAGTGTTTTGGTAAGTTGCCATGATTAATCATGCACATGTGGATGTGTATCACAGGCGTAGCTGTCCTAGAGGGGCCCATGTATGCAGTAGGAGGACATGATGGCTGGAGCTACCTCAGCACAGTGGAAAGGTAAGATACTTCACACAGCTGTTTTATTCTGTCATTTGCTCTGCTTAAAGGATCAGTTAATTCATATAACAAAAAAAAAAAATATATATATATATATATATATACATATACATATACATCTTACATCTTGTGGTATCTAGCCATGCAGATCATTTTGGTTTTATTTAACCAGGTTTTGAGATATTCCCATCTCCATCTTAATACAACAAGCTGACAGTTTCATGACATGGGGACTATTTCTTCAGTTGAAAATAGTTCAAATAAAATCTGTTGACAGCAGTTTCTGTGGATGATCTAGAGTAACATGGATCTGTTTTTGGAAACAGGTGTTTTTGCTGAAAGATGCAGTGATGGGAAATCACAATCTCTTAACTGCACTGTATATTTAATTAGTTGTTGGAACAGCCATATTTATTATGTGCAGGACTGAGAAGATGTTTACATAATTCTTATTAGGTGGGACCCCCAAGCTCGCCAGTGGAGCTTTGTTGCAAGTATGGCTACACCAAGAAGCACAGTGGGAGTAGCTGTACTCAATGGCAAGTAAGTAAATCAACTCACATATTGCTTCACACATCTACATTTATCCAAGTTAAAGATTCAATACTAGCACATGCACTGTAACACTGAACATGCTTTTAGTTGTTTGTTTGGGACATCTGTTTGTTGACATCTTGCTCTTGTTCTTATGGGCTCTGTATGCACTTATTGCAAAACGCTTTGGACAAAAGCGTCAGTCAAATTGATGTAATTTAATAAATTGTTAACATTTTTAGTAGAAATTACACACACATTGCCTACTGTACTTGTTCAATAGAGAGAGTGTAATTTATATTGTATAACTGTACCCATACTGCACCACCCCACCTCATTATAGTACATAGCCACTGTATGCCATACTGTAGAAATAGTCAATTAATAAGCAACATTTCTCGCTCGTGGTTTGAAGAGAAGAGACCAATGGAGAACATTTTTCAACGGCTTGAAACCAAACCGTTTTGGTCCTGCAGAAAGCAGCTGAACAAATATGACTTTGTCTTGTGAGAGCATTCTTAGAGCATCACACGACAAACACACTCTGCTTGTTTGAAAGATGAAGGTAACAGAGGTAAGGTTAGGTTACTGTAAATGCTGTGCTTTTCTGCACAACACACTGTAGCATGAAACCGTAATGAAAAAGGTGACAATACTCACAGTCACTGGTGCACAAATGCACATCAGAGTGGGATTAATAGTGGGATTTGATAAATTCGAAATTGAATCTCCTTAATACTTGCCCCAGAGTTCTCCTGCAGCAAACAGTAGAAATTATAGTTGTAATATTGCACCCATGTTTTTATTATTCAGCGCCTCATAGAGACGCTACATAGAAAGTGTGTGTGTGTGTGTGTGTGTGTGTGTGTGTGTGTGTGCGTGCAAGGCTATCTGCAATTGTAACTGCATGAATGTGTTTATTCTCTGGGCTCTTTGCCTGATGGAGCTCATTAGTTGCTTGACTGGTTCTGATGCACTT
Source organism: Sander lucioperca (assembly GCF_008315115.2). Taxonomy (NCBI): domain Eukaryota; kingdom Metazoa; phylum Chordata; class Actinopteri; order Perciformes; family Percidae; genus Sander; species Sander lucioperca. The sequence goes on from NC_050176.1 coordinate 26,234,228, forward strand.
CTTTCCTCCCAACTCCACATCCATGGACACACACACACACACGCACACACACGTACACACACACACACACACACTGATTGCTCTGGGTTGTGATGCCCACCAAGAGTGATGGCTTATTGATTTTGCTCACCTCACTTTGTCCCCAAATCCTGCAAAACAAACACACACACACACACACACACACACACACACACACACACACACACACACACAAATACACTCTTGAACCATCTGTGTCAGCATCACTAAGTTGAAAAGAGACTTCCAGAGTCCAGAAATGTGTGCAGTGTTTTGTGTGGCAGGTGTTTTGTGTGTGTCCAGAGGGGTAACACCATCTTCTGTCTTCCCCAGGCTATATGCAGTAGGAGGACGTGACGGCTCATCCTGCCTGCGTTCAGTGGAGTGTTTCGACCCCCACACCAACAGGTCAGAGACACGGGACTTCATTTGACCAGAATTAATTACCTACTTCTGCTTTATTTCCTGTCTGCTGTACTTTCTAGTAAAGCGCCTCTGTGCTTTTAAGGTTATTATCCACAGATCAGAGGAGATAGCTAACTCTCTAAGGATGTTGGAGTAGACCAAATATAAACAACTTCTGTTTATGAAGTACTGCACATTCATTATGGTCTTCACTGGAAGGGCTGAGACAAAGTTCTTATTGGTCCCCTGAAAATAATCTCCTATTTATATAAACAGCACATATTTCTGTATTCCTCACTGCTGGAGGAAACTCTCTTTTTTTCTCTTTTTCTTCCTGATGTTTACAACCTCCATCTACAGGTGGAATGGTTGTGCTCCTATGGCTAAAAGGCGTGGAGGTGTGGGTGTGGCTACATGGCATGGCTTCCTGTACGCCATCGGAGGTCATGATGCTCCGGCCTCATCCCTTGCATCTCGGCTAAGTGACTGTGTGGAGAGGTGAGTCTATATGGTGTGTGTGTGTGTGTGTGTGTGTGTGTGTGTGTGTGTGCGTGAAATGTATTATCAGTGCACAATTTCGTTTACTGTGTTTATGTGATTTGTGTTGTACTTGAAATGTCTTTTGGGTGATGACTAACTATATATAAAATTTGATTAATTAGATTGTAGTGTGTTTCAAATTATAATGAGTTTTTGTTTATAGAAAAATGAGAACGTCCCAGTGAAAGTTGGCACAGTCTTTGTGATGCTTTCAGACCTGTAGGCGGTGGTACCAGCAAATGCTGCCATTTGCCACAGTGTCATTGTTGATATTATCGCCGGGAGGTGCCAAAGTCTGATTTTGTTTTTGTTCTACACATAGTGGTTTGATTGATTAGCTTAGCATAGTATAAAGACTGGAAGCGGGAAACAGCTAGTCTGGTTCTGTCCAAATTTCAAAAATACTGACTCAAATAGCTGGATCTGGTATAGCTGACAATGGGTTCGATCTATTCAATTTAATTCAATTTAATTCTATGTTTATATACTATATAAATTATATACTGGAATTATAATTCCTGTTTTAAGTTGTTGACCAATGTGTTGCTGCATTTAAACGGTTTACACTTGAATTGTAATTCCTGTTCATTTTTAAGATTTTTTACTAAGTTGCTGGTGCGCGATTTATTATTTTAACAATATATAACAATTCAGGAAATTTACATCAATGTATTTATTTGTTACATTTTGTTTTACAAAGTGAGCAAAGCAATGTTGCCTTACACATACTGTAGAAGAAATATCCCAGTCACTTCCATAGCAGTATCAATATCTGGACTGAAAAAGTCGGCTCGGTGCATCCCTAATTTTAATATAGCTCTCTGTACAGGCACAACGGTACCATACCTAGCAACCCCACAGTGATGACAAGACTGCAGGAAATTAAAGAAATGTGATACAATATTGTATAATGAGCCAGGCTAGTTGCCCCCCCCAGTTCGCCTCCTGGCTCCACCGCTCCACTGAATGCACAGACATGAGATTGATATCAGTCTTCTCATCTAACTCTTGGAAAAGAGGAGAAAGAAGTTTATATCCCAAAATGTTGAACTGTCTCTAATAAAATAGACTTATGTTAATGTAATTTCTCACATTGTATGTTGTGTGTGTGTGTGTGTGTGTCTGTTCAGGTATGACCCTCAGACAGATGTGTGGACGGCAGTTGCCCCCATGAGCATCAGCCGAGATGCCGTTGGTGTTTGTCTCCTTGGTGACCGCCTCTACGCTGTGGGCGGTTATAACGGGCAGGTGTATCTCAATGCTGTAGAAGCCTACGACCCTCAGACAAACGAGTGGACACAGGTACACACAAATGCAATACACACAGACACACACACACACACGCACATGCAGTTTATGTTTGGAAGTAAAGAGTCTGTACAATTTAATAAGCTAGTACACACATAGCAGCAGCAGATTTATATGTATCCACTTGCTCGTATTTACATAAACACATTGAATGTTGTTCAGTAAAAACAAGTAATAAATCATGATGTACACCAATAAAGTTGTTATATAAACACACACAGTCACAGTTTGACCTTCTTCAAGCTCCTTTCCCATATATCTTGCCGTGTTTTTCGTTGTTATGTAAATGTATGTTTTCCTCGTTCTAATATTGTCCTTGCCACCACAGCAGTAAGGAAAAGAGGGGACTATTTTTAACGAGCTCACTCAGCACAAATCTGTCACACTTCAGTTTATACCTCATCTCCTCCAGAGGATTTCCAACCAAAGCTGCTGGAAATCTGCAATTTTGGAGACACGCACCATGCTGAGAAGACGAGGGGTGCAGATGGGCAGATACAGAATACAGAGAACGTTCAAACTGACACAGAGGAATGAGGACAAACTGAGATGTGAGGGGACATGTTGAGACCGTTAAATGTGTCCTCTGTTCGTTGTCAGAAACTGAGACAAACAAACCAGTGGATGCGTTGTCTGTCCTGTCCTCGTAGCACCACTTCCACTTCTTGCTTTAGCACAAATCTGTCAATCTTTTTACTTCCAAGACAAATAATATGGGTGGTAAGTTCACGTTTTTGAAATAAGGTGACAGACAGCTTTGACTATTAGCATAGAAACAGTGGCTACAAAAACTAACAGGACTAGACAACCACAACAGACACAAAGCTCCCCTTAGAGCCAAAAGAGTATCGTCACTCCCCACTCCATTCCTTGCAGGGAGTGATGCGGTCAGAGCATGACTGTAGATGCCAAATATAGGTGTTGTACATATCCTACATCACATTATAATCCAGTTCCTTCAGTTGGCTAAGTTTCAAAATTCATTCTTGACCTTGGAAACAACAGATTGAAAACATTCTTACCTCAAGGTCCATTTAAGTAGTTGTTGTGGAGCTTCCCATCATATCTCATGATCTTCATCAGCAGGAGTTGGCCAGTGGTCACGGAAATGTCAATTTTATCTGAGCGCTTTAAACTTTCAATAACTACATTTTTAGCCCCTTGGGAGTAGCGCAAACAAGCTAGGGAAACAACACTGACATATTATCACCTTTTAAGTTCATATGGTGAACTTGTTAGTAAACAGTTGCCTATTTAAACATCAGTTAGACACGGATCAACATCAGCATTCATTTGGAGTTGTGTTTCTGGCCACCTGATGAATGTAAGTCCAGTATTAACTCTCTTTTAGCTTTGTTTTTGGTCTCCGCCAACTCTTGAGGGAAATATCAGGTTCTGCTAAATGCTCAACTATGCTCACCAGCTAGTCATTAACTGTGTCTGTCTGCTGTTTGGTGCAGAGCAGGTAGTGCACAGTGGGTTTTTTGAGCTTTTTTCACTGAAAACAGCTGCCTGCTGCATCTGAAAACTACGCTATTAGAGCGGTGAGAGTGAACCAAAACAGTACAGTTGCGGGATGGAAAACTATGTGCTGAAACTCGCTATAAAGCTACGTAAAGCCGAAGGAAGCTGCAGAGTCTGGTGATAATTCTCTGTTGATCACTTCGAGCAACCTTTTAAACATTATACATGGTAATTTGAGCCATTGTTATTATAAAATGTTGATTATAGCCCCTTTAAGGACTTCTCATCCATGTTGGCTTAAAGTTAGTTTTCAAGGTTTGTGAATGTATTGACTGCATCCAATAGGTTTACAAAAGATGCTGTGATCTAATATAATTTTGTCAACCCCAAACAGAAGCATGCCAACTTTTTACCTCAACTTAAAACATGAACATGACATGATTTAAGGGGACTACACTGATTTATAGCTCTCCACAAATCCATTGCTGCACCTTTTTAGTATCCAGCTGTTGAATGTGATTCTTTTTCTTGCTTTCCAGGTAGCACCTCTGTGTCTGGGCAGGGCAGGAGCATGTGTGGTGGCCGTCAGACTGTGAAAACTCAAACACCAACATCAGAAATGGTGGACTGTGCAAGATGTAGCTCAGATGCTCTGTGTTACCGTTGACATGGTCACTGAAGTTACTCCAAGAAACCCATCTGCCTGCCAGCATGTGACCAACAACGGGAAGTGAGAGACTGATTACTAAACACACTTGGGGTTTTACACTTTGGCAAAGTCAGATTTAACTCTCCTGAATGCCATTATTCATCTTAATGTTTATGGTTAGGTTAGGGTTAAATCATGTGTCAGGTTTCTGATAAAGTTTTCATATATGAACATCCTGATAACTTTTCCCACAGTAGTGAAACGACACTGATATAATGAAGAGGAATCTGCAGTGTTTATCTATGCATGATAGAACACCTTTATCTCATCTTTTTTTTCTTGCCTATTTTTTTGTTCCTGTAGACAAGGTGGGACAGACACACACACACACCTGGTTGCTTTCAGCTTCTATTTCTGCTTTCAGACACAGAGAGAGAGATTGTTAAGACTGTTGAGGTGCCTCATCATGTTAAGCTCTCGGTGCTCCAAACAATATCTGAAAGTGTGTATTCATGCTATTTTAATATATGCCCTATTATTTTATGCTGCAGTTGGCGAGTTGCTCTCCTCTTTCTTTCCCTTTCTCGCCCGCTGACAGATGAAAGAAAGAATTTTGACAGTACAACCTTCTGAACAGCCATACTGTAAGAAACTGTGCCGCCCTTTATTCTTTTCAGTCAACAACACATCATCATGCTTTTATCTAATGTTTCTGTGTATGTCTTCCATATTGCATCAGCTCACATCTGAAGCATACAGTATACTGTTATGTGTAATTTATTGTAGCTTTTTTCAAGCTATAGTGACAAATTATCCGACTGTTTTATTCCGCCTTTTTTTTGTTTTTTACCTTTTTCATTTTGCAATTCTTCAAATAATTGTAGTTATTAAGTGCTGCTATTAGGTTTATAACTAGAGTAATAATAATAACAGTAACTGTGGCTCTTTGTTGATCCCTGTAGGGACATTTTGTTTCCCAATTTCCCACAGAGCACATGGTCAGCTATTTACAGGCTTTGTTTTATACAGGGTCAGTTGAGCTTTTCTGTCCTACCTCCCTTTTCTCCACTGTAGATGTTTCCTCTGTGTGTGTGTGTGTGTGTGTGTGTGTGTGTGTGTGTGTGTTGAGAGATTGCAAGTAGTGTATTGTTATCTCAAATGAAAATCTTCCCCCTTCCCCTCTCCACATCTTCAATTCCCTGCTGCTTTCTCTTCACCCCCATTTTCCCATTTCATCACTACACACACACGCACCACTATGTTTTAGAGCAGAATTGGATACTCAGACAAAATGAACAACAGACCATATAATGAGACCATGAATTTAATAACGTTGATTCAGCCAGTGCCGACGTTTCGTTTGATGTTGAGTTCAAAGCGTTATTAGATTTGATGCCGCTGCAGACAAAGTATGAGACATTAGTGGACAATGAATCCTGTGATACAACCTCATGTGTTCATATTTGTATACTTGTTTCAGTAAACTTGCATGTCAAGAAACCTCAAGAATACAAAAAAGCTGACTGCAGGTTCAATACTGACATGCCAAGATAATTTTATGCTGCCTACCTAATTGTGTATTTCTCAATTGTGTGTGTGTGTGTGTGTGTGTGTACACAGAAAGCAAACTCCCGATAGTGAGAGGCAAAGCAGGCATCCTGTCTGAACTGACAGAACTAGAGCTAATGTAGCCCCCAGGATACATACACACACACACACACACACACACACACACACACACACACACACACACTTGTTGTACAAGACACTTAACCACACAGCTGAAAGCCAAGTGCCCCAGGAGCCAGTAAAGATTGAAAAGCCTCCCAGATTTGCCGGCATGACATCTAAAAAGCAGAGACAGTGCAGGCTAGCGATTCCCCACAGCTGAGCCAATGTTTATTCAAGCTTAATGCACTGCTGCACTATTCTATTTTCTTCCCCTACAAACCTGCCCACTGTTTATTCAGAGAGCAGTTCTCTTTAGATAAGAGCAGACGTAGTGTGTCACCTCCACTGTGTAGAGGTAGTCAGAGAGTTTAATTTCAGTCAGAGGTTAAAAATAAAGACAGACATTCCAAGTCAAACTATATATTTTGTGTATATTATGTACATAAATATCTATAAAATCTTTATGTAGTCTTATTGCATTTTGCTGTATATTATACAGTGCCCTCTAAATCTACCATGTGTTATTGTGCATTTCTTTTTGTACCATGAATTAAAAATAAAGAAGAGGTGTAATAAAATGATGGTTGGTGAGAAATGGTACAGCTGCTCATCTCCTCTTTTTGTACCAGAATATTACACCTCCTCTTTTACAATATGTATGTCAATATATGCTGCTGTAATATTCTGTTATTGGTCTTTTATACATTAAAGTCAAGATGTGATTTAACACTTGTTTCTGGGGTTAATTCCTTGGTAAAATCAGTTTTACAATAACAACTACATCATTTTTATGATACAGGTGTTTTTGCAGTTATTTGTCAAAAAAGCACTATAAATACCATTATGGTGTAAATGTTTATGTTTATATGTGGCTCTTCTCTCTAACAGCATCCCCATCAGCAGTTTTTTTCTGCTCTGAATTAATTTTTGGGCCTGGAGGTTAATATGAATCACTAATATGAAAGTGTAGATGTTCCAACCTAAAAGCTGCAGCCTGAGCCAGAGACACAGCAGGATATTTAAACATTCACAGAGTGGAACATATGAGGAAGAGGAATGCTCATGATTTACAGATATTTTAACCCCCAGACAGCAGCCAGTAGCCAACTGATTCACTCTGTTATTTATTGCAGGGGAAGCTTTAAAATCTAGCCAGCTCTGACAAATGGCTCCCGGTGGTGCTGAGAAATTACCTTGTGTAATGACCAGCTCTGACAAACGCCAGTGACCTTGTCTTGCCGCCTTAAGATAACCTGAGTCCATTCTGCCTGACAGGAACGAGAAAGAGACTGAAAGTGCCGGACTGTCTTACTCCACATGTTCCACATCCAAATGTTGAGGTAACCTGCAAACAGTTCAGACATGCCGCTGCACACCTGTCACTGCTGTACACAGGTGTACCGTACACATCTGCATTTACAAGGAAGCTAAATTACTCAATTGGCCCCTCAGTGAACTATTACAAACATGTGCTGTGAAGCCAAAAATTGTTCAAACCCACACAGTTATATATTAACTATCAGGCTGAATTTGAGGAAATATGTATAAAATGATAAAAGTTCAATTTGATATATGCCCAACATGAAACAGGCTGAATCCTTCTTTGGTAGGATTGGTCCTTTTAAGAGCCAATCTATGGGAAACTTCCCACAATATCTCAGGACGTTTAATGCACCCTCACTGCCCAGAAGCCATCAATCCCCACCCAAGTCTCGGTCATGGTTACACCAATATTCTGAAGTGTTCATAGGTTGTAGAGCTTTTTATTATGAAGGGTAGAGCAGAAGTGTTTAATTCTGACGTGTTGCCATTGACTATGTAATGTTATTCGAATAGGCTATAAAAGAGAAGAGGTGCAGTGCCGTCTTGGTTCGGAAGTTGTTTTTTTAAAATGGCCATTAATCCAGCAATCTCTAAACAGCTGTCGGATCAAAACATAAGGTCGTCATGCAATGTTACGGATCATATCCTCGTTAGCGGCAACGAGCGTGTCCTCAGAGTGGTTTTACCACGGATCATGTGTATTAGGCTATCCGAATCTTCCTCCCTCCCACATTAACCTACCCAAACCTCCAGTGTGACCTCACCCACCGCCCATGGTCAGGACAACTGCCATTTGCAAGCATGTTTGTGTTGCTCTGTGTTCTGGTTCTGCAGTCTTATGATAACTTTGACTTACAACAAATGCCTGACATTTTCTTTCTAATTCATGCAGCAATAATTAATCAAAAATAGGTACAGTACAGAACTTTGAGAAATTCACCAAAGTACACATGTGGCACATTGACTTCTTGTTTTATTAGTGAAGCATGAAAGTATAGATTCTGCTGATTCCCTTGTATCCTGCTAAATGAGATTGTCCTGCAGTGATAGCCAGCAGTCCAATGGGAACAAACCAGCCCATATCAGAAGAGGAGTTATGTACTGCAGTACTGCCATATTCTACAAAATCTAGTCCTGCAAGACTGTGAGTGAATGCTTCAGTAGGATTTTATAATACCTTCACAATACCTGTATAATCCCTACAGGACTCCTTCACAACTGAATCATATGATGATCATTTGATTACACTAAATCACAGACTGTTCATGATTCATTGTAGGACTACAAGACAAAGAGCATTATATAGTTTATATTTATTCTTTTGCTACTGGATTGTATAATACTTCAATTTAAATCGCAAAAGCATTAAGTCACTCTACTCAATGTTTATTGTCTCACTGGCAAATATATATATATATGTTATGTCTTTGCTCTAATTTTACCATTTTGCTTGGAAATCATATACAGCTGATCCCTTCAGTGCATCTAAATGAGATCTGAGTCAGCAGGGTGCTTTCTGCTTCGGCATGCCGGAGAACAGTGAGGAATATTTGTGTCACACAGCTGGCATTTCATTCCAGCTCCCAACATTTGTACAGCAAAAGTAAGCTGTCACCCTTCCATCACTATATGGGAGAGTACAGAACACGCTGTGTCACCAGAGTGTTTTCCTCTGCCTTTCTTCAATAACGAAATAACACAAGAGAAGGAGTAGCTGACATTGATTTCAGATGAATACAAGGATAGTACACTCACTATCTATCTATCTACTTATCTATATCTAACTATGCTCACTATCGAGTTGGAGAAGCTGAAGATGGTGTTCCTCTTATTCGAAGAGCATTGTTGATTTCTTACATGAAATCAGAAAAGATTAGATGGGCCCGAGCAGATGTTAGGAACTCTGGTGACACTGGAATGATGAAGTCCTAAAAATTGTGCAAGGTTGCCATCTACAGGATCTGGGATGGAAGCACGTGGTATTAGGATCACAGAAACTGCTGTGATGCGTCTGCGGTAAGTAAAGTCATGTTTTCATTCCCTATGCACAATGTATGTCAGACATGGTGGAAGAAGTACTCAGATCTTCTTGCATTAAACATTACTTCAATAAAAGTACAAAAGTATTAACACTAAAGTAAACCAAGTACCAAGTATTTATTATGCAGAATGGCCCTTTTCAGAATAATATTATATTTTTGGATTATAATTACTGATGCATTTATGTGAAAGTATCACTTTAATGTTTCAGCTGGTAAAGGTGAAGCTAGTTTTAATTACTTTATGAACTACCAGTTGCTCCATAACAATGCATCTAAATGTATTAGTTGATTATATTTTGTATTAATAATCTGATGCTGTCAAAACAAATGTAGTGGAGTAAAAAGAACAATATTTTGTAGAAGTATAAAGTATGAAGTAACAAAATAGGGAAAGTAAAGTACAAGTACCTCAAAATTGTACTTAAGTACAGTACTTGAGTAAATGTACTTAGTTACATCCCACCACTACTGTTTAGTGTACAGTGTTCAGTGTGTTTGTACATGATGTGTAATGCTATGCTAACAAAGAGGTGAGTGAAGTATGATTTCCAATAAGCAATTAGATTATTCGACAACTGTAATCTAAATATTATTAGTTTTATGTCTCCTTAAACTGTGGTTAACAAATGAAAGGATTAGAATATATTGGTATAGATTTCTCACAAGAATAATGTGAAACTTAACGAAGCTTTTTTAAACTAATGTATTTGTTTTTTGTTGTTGACTTTCAGGTTACTCTACCAAGCTATAAAACCATAAGTTTCTAAAATATAAGACATTATTCCATCAATCTCATTATTTTCCCTCTCTGCTTTGGAGGCACCTCATTGGCTGATGGTTGCTATGACATCGCCGTAGCTTCTGCAGACGCTTCAGAGTGAAGCATTGTGGGATACACACAACAATTTTGTCGAAGCGATGTTTTGAACAGAAATATCGATTTAAAGTTTAAATGATTAAACGTCATCAAGATGAAGGTCGGTACCAACGATTTTTGTAAATACCAGCATTACTTCTGGTTTTAAGAATTCTGTGTTGGGTTTTGTCACATGAACTGCCTTCAGCCAGCTAGTTAGCTAGCTAGCTAACCGAGCCAGGGTTACATGCTAATGTAACGTTGTCGTTTTATGTTGGGTATCGTTAGTTCGTGAACGTTAGCTAAATCAGCTATTTTGTTGGCTTTAGCGGTAATAAAGTCAACTAACGATGTGGGTTTTTAGTGTGACTTTAACTTATTATAGAACGCAGTTTTTTCAAATGTTAGGTTAAGCTATCCATGCGTTTTATTAAGATAGCAGGAAAGCATACTGTTAGGCTAGTAATGGCCAGAATAATCAGAACACAGTGTGTGTCCAAATGGTAATGTTAGCCTACATTAATCACACACACAAGATAATGTGTGGGAGCTGTCTGTCATGTGTCCGTTTAACATTTTAAGCAGCTTATATAAATCCGTTAAACTAATTTTAACTTTACAAATGACCTAGCTACAATTACAAGTAAGACATGGGTTTAGGCCAAGTGAAGAATCATACGTATGTTTGTCACTCAGTATTACATTGAAAATAGCCTTTATCTATATACATTTTACTCGACACCTGTTGCAGATAACACATTTGTTTTGTAAGGGGTGCTGCTATCACTGTCAACAAAATGTTAAATACATACACTTAACTGTTTGACATTTTTATGGTTATGCTTTGAACAAAACACATTGTTTATAAGTCAGTCATTGTCCCCAAACTTGAGTTATCTTTAAGCACCGAGGCTTATTGATAGGCATCAAAAAAGTGAGAAAAGAACTAGAGAGGCTGTGATAACCTGACTTTGAGTCCCTAGTATGGATCAAACTCCAAAAACGCTGGACCCTGAACTTCTTATAATATCTTATAAAAGGGTAATCTTGAAACCTCTTTCAAACTCTACGCCCCCAGTTTGTAATGCAGCTTTACAAAATTTGCAGTCTCCAAGCCCAAACCAAGATTACTCAAGTGATGTCACTACTCGGCAGGTGACAGCAGTTGTTCATCATCGTTATTACCTGCTGAGTAGCGCTGCTCATAACTACTCAATTCACTTTGATGTGTAATTACTGGAGTGATCCGCAAAAACACAGAGATAGAAAGAGAATTTAAAAAAATCAAGAATTATGGGATTTCTAGTTAGTTTAATTTAAGTCTTCACTTACGCCTACAACACCTTACTTACTTTCTACATTTTGAACAGCACATTTACAATAATATTGCTTCTGGTTTGTCAAAAATGCTGAAATAAAGTGTGTTCAAAACTTTTGAAAGTTTTTTAAGATGGAACTTATGTTATAAGTATATGTAGAAAACTATGAATGCTATTTTAATTTTAAATTCAATTAAATTTTATTTATAGTATCAAATTATAGTATATATATAAGTTATCTCAGAACACTTTCCAGATAGAGTAGGTCTAGACCACACTCTATTCTCAGTTGGTATGAAGTAAGTATGTGTATGTCTTTTTACAAATAAAACTTACATAATCTATGTGTCCACAGAGCGTTTTCATCCTCGCCGACAAAGCCTGGGCGGGTTCTACCCTACTGTATAAGTGGCAGAAAACCCTTGGTAATTATATCGCTGTTGCAGGGTGAGTACAAACCAAAGAGAACTTTGTCTTTGTAATAATCTACTTCTCTTCATACACGATTTATGTCAACACAGTACCTAAAATATGCATGATATTTCTAATTATACAGACAGGACAACTCAGTGAAAATATTTGATCGACATGGACACAAGTGGACTGAACTCAACCTTCCGGGGTAAGTGTGAGAAAATCATTTATGGCTCCAGTTTAGTCTAATCGAAAAGCTCCAGGTGATTACCCCTTGCTGTGTAAAAGTATTTTAAGTTCCTTTCGACTTCTCTTCTTACTCCAACTCCCCTTAGGCGCTGTGTGGGGATGGACTGGGATAAAGATGGGGACATTTTGGCAGTGATAGCTGCAAAATCCAGCTTCATCTACCTATGGGATGCCAGCGTCAATAAAACATCCCAGATAGACAGCGGCATGAGGTATGACAAGCATCAATCACATTTCCAAAGAGGGATAAGTTAGCATTGGCTTGATTCTCTGGAAATCCGATGCCAGTGTTTCATTCATAATTCCAGCCCATGTTGCTCAAACAGAGCAACTGTCATTTAGTTTGGATGACAGTAGCTGTGACATTGTAGGTAATCACTCCTAATACTCTGGGTTTGTTTCCTGCTGTCATTTGTTTCAACAGAGATCAGATGTCCTTCATCTTGTGGTCAAAGTTGGGCCAACTGTTAGCAGTTGGAACAGTCAAAGGAAATCTCTTGATTTACAATCAGCAGACCTCACGCAAGATCCCTGTACTGGGTAATGCACACACAACACAATTGCACAGATACTTCTTTATGGTTTTGTAGTAGTCACTTCTGTTGGCTTGATTGTCTCTCCCTCTCCCACCACACATGCCAGGTAAACACACCAAGAAGATCACTTGTGGTTGCTGGAGTGTTCAGAATCTACTGGCTCTGGGAAGTGAAGACAACACTCTGAGCGTCAGCAATCATGAGGGAGACACCATCAGACAGGTAGTACAATAGTAAATACTAAGTAACCCTACATTGGTCATGTATGTGACAGAGAAGTACAAGGTAAACAAATATAAGATGACATATTTTTGAAAACAGAAAAGTATCACTAAATCGAGAAAGTTGAATAAGGGAGAAAAAAAAGAGTCCTGTAAGGACTGTAATCAAGTACTGTATATGGTTATTTACTTTCTCCAGACAACACTTCGCGGTGAGCCTGCTGAGATGCACTTTTCAGTGGTGAAGACGGATGAAAGGTCCGGTCAAGGAGAGAGCACTGTAAGTTAGTGTTTTTTCTGCAATTTTTCCCAAACTTTAATTTATCCACATTCTTCAATCGTTTTTACATCACACATTCATTACAACTTGTTCACATTTTATTGTGTTGAATTGAAGTGTCACCAGTCAATAGTGCGTTCCATTTGTACTCGGAAGTCGGATTTTCCGAGGTCAAAGTCGGAACCACGCCCCCTGACCTCTGATTTCCGAGCTCGGAACGCCGACAACCACCGAGTACCCCAAGCTAAAAATCCAACATGGCTGCTCAGTGCATCAACAGTTGTGAAAGCTGTAGTAACATACCGTTATAAGCACTGTCTTATTTGTGTCTCACTTAATCCGTCATACACTTCTGTGGGCATGTTGTTTCGCTGTTTGTATGCACAAAAACAGTGCATTGTTATAAACTGGCATTGCTAAGAATGGCTAACCTGGCTAGAGCTAATTAGAGATTCTAATGGACAGGACAGCTAGGTGAGAAAAGGGAGAGAGAGAGGGGGAAGACATGCAGGAAATCGTCACAGGTCGGACTCAAACCCTGGACCTCTACATCGAGACATAAACCTCTATGTATATGTTTGTCTGCTCTACTGACTGAGCCAACCCGGCCACTGCTAGAGCTAATTAAAACAATGAAAATCTGACTTGTAAATTCAACTGGGGTGTGACGTCATTCCCAGCTTCGGCTTCCGAGTTCCGAGGTAAATGGAACGCACTATAACTTCTGTCATACCTGGCCAAAATAGTCACTATTGGCATTGGCATGTACTTTCATTGTGAAAACCTGTTTAAACTGTGCAACTTTTAGACAAACTTAAAGTTTGTATGAATTATATAATTGTTTGAACTTGACTTCATGGCATGTGTTTACCTTCCTGCAAATATTGACCCTTCAGGTGAGTGTCTCTGTGGACAAGAAGATACTGATGCTCTTCAATATTAACGACCCTGACAACCGGATAGAGCTGACCTTCCAGCGCCACTACGGAAACATTGTGTCCTACCGCTGGTACTGCACATGATCACACACTAACGAAACACTGGTACTACTGAATCATTGCAGTGAGATATTTGTGCTAAAGTTAGCTCTCTTCCTCTGTGTGTTTCTTCAAGGTATGGCGATGGGTATATACTGATTGGCTTCTCCCACGGGTACTTTGTGGTTATTTCCACTCACATCAGGGAGATTGGGCATGAGCTCTATCAGGCTCACAACCATAACCATAGTCTCAATAGTGTGGCCATCTCGCCAGCATTAAACAAGGCTGCCTCATGCGGGGACAACAGGTACACACAGGTTTTCAAAATAAACAGCACAGCCAATCCTGTTTATGTTTAGGTAAGTGAACAAAACTAAAGCCCCATGCTTCTTGTCGCAGCATAAAGATCCATGAGTTGTCCGAGCTCAAAGATATCAACAGTGTTGTTCGGCTGGATGATGAAACTAAAGGTGAGACAGTCCTCTTTTTCAGCCATACTATCAGAGGGCCATCTTGAACCACTTCTCATTCATCTGCCCCTTACTCTCCTCCAGGTCTGGACCAGCTGAACTGGACAGACGATGGCCAGCTGTTGGCGGTCTCCACCCAGAAAGGAACTCTCCATGTCTTTCTAACCAAGCTGCCCATCCTGGGTGACAGCTTTGGAACCCGACTAGCCTACCTTACTTCTCTGCTGGAGGTCACTGTGTCCAACCAGGTGGAGGGGGTGAGGCAAACACACACACAAACACACACACACACACACACACACACACACACACACACACACACACTGTAATAGAAACAAGGAAGAATTCAGAAAGCGCATCCCTCCACCAAGGCTGCACAGTTCTCAAAATGCATTTACCAATAGAAGATATGTAGACATTTTCTGCTTTAGTGATACACAGTAATGCTGTTTGGTTAATGGCAGCCATAATATGGAGAATACCTAAATCCTGTGGTATTGAATATAAAAGGACAAATGCATAACCTTTTTGGGCTGTCTTGATCCAGATATGTTATGCTCTAATTTTGGTGCATATTAGAGAAAATCTAAATCTCTTTGCCAAAAGTAAGAAATGTAAAATAATCACCAAAGTTTCAGGAGCTAAAAGGAGTATTCATGCTATAATGAGCCATGACCCAAAACTAATCAACAATTGTGTTCGGACAATAAATAAGTGAGCTGGTGGGGGAAGGGTTTTTAAAAATGAGAGTATATAAAATGGGGAGATACAGTACGTAAGATTGAGTCAGTGGTGTTACAGCTGGGGGTAAACCACCTTCAATCCGTTTTTGATCCACTGTATTTTTCAGGAGCGTCCTGTGACCATAGAAGTGGAAGTAGAGCCTACTTTCATTGCGATGGGACCATACCATGTGGCTGTGGGAATGAACAACAGAGCCTGGTTTTACGCCCTGGTAGACCGAGAACCTGGTGTGTGTGTGTGTGTGTGTGTGTGTGTGTGTGTGTGTGTGTGTGTGTGTGTGTGTGTGTGTGTGTGTGCGTGCGCGCGCGCGTGCGTAAGTATGAGTGGATGAATAAGTGTCACTAAACCATTTGGTTTGTCCCTTAGGTTTTAATAAACTGAAGGACATTGAGTATTTGGGGACAATAGCCAGCATGTGCCTTAACTCAGATTACGCCGCAGCGCTGTTTGAGGGAAAAGTACAGCTGCACATGGTGAGTCAGTGCTTTGTTTCTCTTTTTATTGACCAATTATCGATTATTGAGCAGCCTTCACCATTTACTTTTAGCATGAATATATACTACAGGTCTGTGTGTATGTTTAGATCGAAGGCAAAGACCAGGAGGAGAAGAAGCAGATGAAGTTGTTTCCAGACGATGACAGAAAAGGTCGGATCCTTTGCCATGCACTCACTGCTGACTTCCTCTACTACGGCACTGATGTAAGGCTCAGCACATCCTCACCTCAGTCAGTTTACAATGAAGCTGCGCCACAAATAATGAATGGAAGCCGGACTCCATGTTCATTATCTTGCTCTTCCTTTATCCCCTTTTCTAATGGATGTTATCGTCTCTCTGTCTAACTGATTGTCAGTCAGGTAATGTGGTGTGTGTCTTGGTGGAGGACTGGGAGACTGTGAACAGCTACAGCCATTCTGTTGGTGTGAGGAAAGTGTTCCCTGATCTTAACGGCACACGGCTGGTTTTCATCGACGACAAGAACGGCGGCTTTCTGCTCTCCCCTGCAAATGTCAGTACATGGGGTTACTTGACACATCTATGCATGCATACAGCTAAACATACAGTACAATACAGTACACATACACACACTGATAAAACCAGTAAGTGATGAATTATCATGGTAAGACGAGCATTAATATTTAATTTAACTAAGATATAGTCATAACGACAATAAAGTAATAAAATAATAATGATGAATAATACAATTTATTTATATGGCACTTGTCAAAAGCAGTGATTACAAGGTGCTTTACAAGGATAAAACCTTATGATTTCAAATAACAGAATTGGATTAACAAGAGTCTAAGTGTGTGTGTGTGTGTGTTTGTGTTTGTGTTTGTGTGTGTGTCCAACCCAGGCAACAGATTCCTGCTATGAGCTTCCAAACTTCTCTCCCACCATCACAGGAGTGCTGTGGGACAACTGGCATGCTGACAGAGGAATATTTGTAGCTTATGATGATGACAAGGTCTATACCTATGCCCTGCACAAAACCACTATATATGGTAGGGTGATGGGTGATGCCACGCCATCACACACACACACACACACACACACACACACACACACACACACACACACCTACCTCTCTGACATTTACCACTAGCATATTAAACACAGTACTGGTCCTTGATTTTTCTTACTCTTGCTGTCCTATTCAGAGGGACTTGCAATGAAAGCAACAGCATACATTTTAATATGTAAATCAACACAAATACTGTTATCTCACATTACATAATGCAATAAATCAGGGTTCTCGTACCCTTAAAATACTCCTGTTACCATAATTCTGTGATGTAAATGTAGCCAAGAGATAACAGGAAAGTGTTTTTAAACTGTATTTCCTTCTTTCTAACTCTGTCTGCCCAGGCCCCCGGGTGGTGTTGGTGGGGAGCACCGCACTCCTCTTTTCCCAAAAGCCTTTGCTTTTGCACAATGGAGAGCTGACATGTCAGACGGCGAGCGGCAAGACCAGTGAAGTGGCTCTGAGCACGCACTCCTTCCTCAAGAACTCAACCAGCACATCGACGGATACGCCGCCGGAGCTCGGCACACAGCTCGCCCAGGCGCTGATGCTCAAGAGGTCAGCCATGTTGGAGATACTGATGATGTTTGCTTCTGATGGACAAAGATATATATTGGTGTTATCTTTTATCTTATTTTTTAGTTGGAAGTTTATTTGGTTGTGAGACCTTATGGTCAATCCAATTTGTGGTTAGTTTTTTTCAGATGCTGCTGTTCAGGGTGCATATGTGTACATTGACATTATATGGACAGTTGTACTGTAACAGCATTTTGGATTGTTACGTATTATGATAGATATGGAACATCAAGATGATTAATATTCTTCCTTAACACAGTATGTCAAGATACAGAATGTAATGGAAAAAAGAAAAATGGAAAAACTAAACAAAACACAGCACCAAAAAGTACATCAATATGAAGAACACAAGAAAACCCTACACTACGGCCTTTACACACAGTATTTTAAGTTAGTGAAGCTGACAGGACTTTAGATAGCTAAGTATTGTACACTGCATAGTTTTTATGTGTTACAGGTCCCATTTTGGTTTGTTTGTGGTTTTGTTTTAAATTATCTAGTGGCTCAGGATAAGATTAATATTCCTGAATGAATGTAGTTCTTTAAACTGACATTTATTTAATCAGTTGCAATTATTGAACGAACCAACACAGTCCAGGTTTGATGTTTTCAGAGGGGGTTTTCCAAATCTGTTTGCAAAAATAATATATATAATAATATAATTGGAGAGATTTTTTTTAGATATGACTCCTGTTCCTATATCCTCCATTTAAGAAGACAACAGTTATTTGAGTGGGTTTTACATGTTCAGACAGTATATGAAAAATATGCAAACAAGAAATAAAATCTTCTGGACATATTTAACAAGAGGCAGTGAAACAGGACTGTTCTTTAAATTTTCACTCAGAGGTGGCTTTAACTTCATACAAAGTGTGTGTGTGTGTTTGTGTGTGTGTGTGTGTGTGTGTGTGTGTGTGTGTGTGTGTGTGTTATCCAGGTTCCATGAAGCCTGGGGTCTGTGTAAGTCTGCAGGTAGTGACACAGACTGGGTAGAGGTAGGCAAAGCCTGTCTGGTACACATGGAGGTCGAGCTGGCAATCCAGGTCTACCGTATGAGTGGCAATGTGGGAATGGTCCTGTCACTGCAGGGCATCCAGGTACAACTAACACACAAACCAGGGTTCATACGTCACACCTTCTTGATGACAGATACTGTTTCAGTCTGACAATTCTGATACTGTTATTCGCCCTCTCTCTCTGTCTGTCTCCCTCTGCCCAGGGTATAGAGGATATGAATTTACGGGCAGGACATTTGGCAATGTTTCTAGGTGACTACAACCTGGCCCAGGACCTGTATCTGTCCTCAGGCTGCCCAATCGCTGCCCTGGAGGTAAAAACATACACACAACTAACAATTGGTAGACCGAGAACCTTGTGTGTGTGTGTGTGTGTGTGTGTGTGTGTGTGTGTGTGGGTGTGTGTGTGTGTGTGTGTGTGTGTGTGTGTGTTAGGGGTGCACCGATCCGATATTAAGATCGGATATCGGTCCCGATATTGACAAAATAGCTGGATCGGGGATCGGAAAAATGAACAAATCCACGGATCCAGTTTTTTTTTTTCCTCTGTCGCACGTGTGTCGCATGCTGGAAGAGTTGAGTGTACAAATAAATAAGAATTCAATAAATTACATCTATGTTATTTTGTCTTAGTTAGGAAAGTAATGTTTAGTTAGGAAAGTCTGGTGCCTTTAGTATCTTCCACATGGTGGAAGGAAGGTATAAGGTGGAAGGTATACAGTGTATTATTAATTCAACAACAGTATCGGATCGGTATCAAAGCCCAGGCATCGGTATCGGGACTGAAAAAGTCGGATCGGTGCATCCCGTGTGTGTGTGTGTGTGTGTGTGTGTGTGTGTGTGTGTGTGTGTGTGTGTGTGTGTGTGTGTGTGTGTGCGCGCGCTGCAGTGGGAATCAATTCCAAAGAGACCAAGGCTGATTACTTGTGTCTTTTACAGTATCACCCAGTAGCTAAATTAATTACTAATTTCTTACCTTTCTGTATTAAATGTTGTTATTAAATGTAACTTGTGAATGTGAAGTTAAAGATAATTAATGTAGGCTTAAATTCAAAGCAAATTCTTCAGCAGCTCTGTGTGTGTGTGTGTGTGTGTGTGTGTGTGTGTTGTAGATGAGGAGGGACCTGTTGCATTGGGACAGCGCCCTTATGTTAGCCAAGAGGTTAGCAAAAGACCAAATTCCCTTTATATCCAAAGAATACGCTGTCCATCTGGAGTTTACGTAAGTACACACACACACACACACACACACACACACATACACATACGCACACATACACATACACATACACATACATACACACACACACACACACACACACACACATACACCATTCAGTAGACCTGATCTATCTACATTTTAACTTCTTTCTCTCTCTTTGTAGTGGCGACTATGTGAATGCTCTAGCACACTACGAAAAAGGCATGACCCACAATAATAAAGTAAGTGAAATTTATTTCATCTCAACTTTCAGTTGAGTATGACAAATTTTTTTTTCTCTTGGCATTTTAGTTTGTCACCATACTCGTCACATGTGACCTCACTAGCTGTCTTACTGTGTACTTACAACACATACCACAAAAAAGGACATATGCTGCATCTAAAACGTAATTGTGTGAATGCTAATTCAGCAGCATTGACAGTATTGCTATCCGATTCTTCCATCTGATTTTCGGTAACCTACTACTTCTGCATACTTTTAGCTACAAAAAACATTAAAATATCAAAATGATAAGCTCTGGACATTTGTGCTTGTATTCAACATTTCTCCACCATTTATCGTTTTTAAAATATTAAGCTTTTTTTCTTTCTACAAACATCTTTCTACTATCACTTTTTATTTTCGATATCCTATACTGTAACTTTTTAATGGCTTTTTTCGACATACTATGCCATCGCTATTTTCAACCTAAATTCTTTGGTGGCACACTGGCTCAGTGGTTAACACTGCTGCCAACAGGCAACCAGCAAGTAGTCCCTGTGGACCCAGGTGCGATAGGCTGGACCTTTTCATGACGTTTTGACATACTATGACTTTATCACTTTTTTCGACATACATACTATGACTTTTTTCGACATGCTCTACTATGATTTTTTTTTATCACTTTCTTTGATATACTATACTATGATTTTTTAGGATTTTTTTCAACATACTATACCATGACTTTTTGATCACTTTTTTTGACATACTATACTATGACTATTTTACATACTATTCTATGACTTTTGTCGACATACTTTGCTATTACTTTTTTTTCGATATACTATACTATGAGTTTTTAAACATTTTATGCTAGGACTTTTTTTATATATTATAATATGATTTTTTTTAACATTCTATATTATGACTTTTTCTGACAAACTATACTATGACTTTTTTATCACTTTTTTTTGACATACAATGTTATGGCTTTTTAATGGCTTTTTTTTGACATACTATGCTATTACTGTTTTCAACATTCATTCTTTAGAGGCACACTGGCTCAGAGGTTAGCACTGCTGCCAACAGGCAACCAGCAAGTAGTTACTGCAGACTCTGACCCAGGTTCGATACCCAGTCCTTTTCATCATCATGCATGATGCTTTTTTCAACAAACAATGCTATGACTTTTTTCGACATACTACACTTTGACTTTTTCAATGCTTTTGGCATACCTATACTATGACTTTTCAAAAAACCCTAAAATATTCCACTTTTGTTTAATACATTACTGGTATTATTCAACATTTCAATGAAATTCGTACTAATTAAAACCATTCCCACTTTTCCAACTATTCTCACTACTTTACCTTCTTCTTATGCAATTATGCCAGCAATCCAGTTTAGCTTTAGCAATGTAGCTTTTCAGCATTCACAAGCATTTTCTTCAGGAAATGCATTTTCTAGTTATTTGTGCTGGTGTGGTTTAGCCTTCATAAACATTGTCGGAAAACCAAGCTGCTGTAGGACAAAGGATCGTAGCTTCACCACTGATGATATAGTATCACCTCCTTTTAGGCATACAAAATAATCATCATCTATTATTTTCTTTAATAATCAATGGCATGTCCAGGCCACATGTAATTTCTGATGCTTCCTTGCTGAAAATGCTACTTACACTGTGGAGTATCTACTGTCGTCCTTTCCACTCTGTATTTACAAAGGTGATGTCATAATGAAATAATTTTAATTATACTTACTTTGAAGTCTCTTCTTTCCACTGTCCTTACCTTTCTCCGTTTTTCCCCTTGCTGTGCAGTTCCAGGAGCATGACGAGGCGTGTAAAGCCGGTGTAGCCAGGATGTCCATCCGGATGGGTGACATCAGGAGAGGAGCTGCTCAGGCAATTCAGCACCCAAGCAGAGTCCTCAAGAAGGAATGTGGAGCCATACTGGAAAGCATGAAGGTAGAGAGTCAGCCTTCTCACTCTCATCTTGTAAACTATATGTTTTGGTAAATTACCATATCATAGGGTAGTGGTAGACTACAGTCATCTGATGTGTTTGTGTTTTATAGTGTGTTTCTAGAACAGTGTTGAGCATCAGGTCATCTATGTGTTATCTTCTTCTGTGGTTTTCATCTCTCTTGCAGCAATTTTCTGAAGCCGCTCAACTCTATGAAAAAGGACAGTACTATGACAAGGCTGCATCAGTCTACATTCGTTGCAAGAACTGGTAAGACAAACGCCAACACACTCAGACCTGCAAGTTTCTGTCCTACTAAATACAATTCCACATAATTTTATTCCATACTCAGGGCGAAGGTGGGAGAGCTGCTCCCACACGTCTTCTCTCCTAAGATCCACCTGCAGTACGCCAAGGCCAAGGAGGCGGACGGAAAGTAGGTTCTTAGTGTGAATGCCCGTCACTTTGGAGATAATAATATCATTAAAGAAGAAGCTGATGTAATGTGTACTGTGTATATAGGTATAAGGACGCTGCACAGGCCTATGAGAGCGCGAAAGACTGGGACAACGTGATACGTGTGCTGCTGGACCACCTATACAATACGGAGGAGGCTGTTCGCATCGTCAGGGAGACGCAGAGCATCGAAGGAGCAAAGATGGTTGCCAGGTAAAGCAAACAAGAGCACAGATGTATACAAACTACTAACTACAAAATACTACTACTAATTGGGCTTTTCTACTGACATCCCCTAAATGTAACCAAAAATGATCGTCACAGCACAGGTACAACTGTACAACAGTTTTATAAACTTAAATATTATTTTTTTTATTCTTATTTTTTATAATTATCTCCTTATTTATTCTCCAGATAGATGATTACACATCCGCTGAATCTGGCCAAAAGGAAAGGGGACACCCTGTGTAACTAATCCGATCTGTGACTCTGTTTAATCATTCTCAGTATGACAGTTCAAATAATGAATAATGAACAAATAACACACATTACTATTTTTATTTGCATTGTTTACCATTTCACCAGCACATTAACATTCATTACTACTTTTTTAACACTTTGTGCTGAGCGTCCTCACGATTATTTCCACTACAGGTTAATCTCAAGAGTATTTTTCAATTAATTGTTTAGGCTATAAAATGTCAAATACTTGTGAAAATACCATTGATCAAGTGATGTTGCTTGTTTTTGTCCAACCAAAAGCCCAGAGATATTTTATCTACAATTATATAAAAACAGAGACAAGATGCAAATCCTCCCATTTGAAAAGCTATAACGAGCAGATGTTGGCATCCTTGATTGATAAATGACTTAAACGATTACTCAATTATTAGTGCGGTTGCTAACTAATTTTCTGCAGACTCCAAATCTCCAATTATTTCCCTCTGCTACTTTTCCCGTTTGTGTAATAAACCTTTAACGGTTACACTATACTTGAAGGTATCTACATAATAGTGACATGACACTGTCATGAACGTGTCATAAACATTATAAACAATGTTTATGACATAACGCTTCTGTCATTAAGTGTCATTCGGTTTTTGTCATGACAGGTTAGGGTTAGAGTTAGAGTTAGGGTTCATGTGTCATGACAGTGTCATATGTTCATAACAGTGTCATGTCACTCTTATGTAGATACCTTCAAGTAAAGTGTTCACTTTACAATAACCTCCTACACTATATTATAAAAGTTAACTTTATGTACAATACTCACGTTTTCCTCACAAACGCACAAACCAGACAGAATGAAGAAAAGGAATAAATAAAAAGTCCGCTGCCTCCCTAAACAGACATCAATGCACAGTGCCGCTCACTAAACCGACATCAGACTGCAGTATCGCCGTCCACCTGCGGGGGGCGTGGACAGGCTTTCCAACAGGCAGGATAATTTAAAAGGCAACCGCGACTACATTGTGCGTCTGCCCTATTTCTGATACCGTGGCGGCAGAAATTTTGCCGTGGCGGGCCGCCACTACCAAATCAACATAGAGGAAACACTGGTGTTACCCCTTTAACATATGTTTGTGTGTGTCTCAGGTTCTTCCTGGGGTTGAGCGACTACGGCTCAGCCATCCACTTCCTGGTGCTGTCCCAGTGCAACGATGAAGCTTTCCAACTGGCGCAGCAGCACGGACAAATGGAGGTCTATGCAGACATCATCGGTCAGTCTGTGTGTGAATGTTTATATGGACCATATAGACAATTTTACAGTTTGGGGTTACCTTTTGACTTTATTTCCTATTGCAGTATTTGCTAATAATTTTCTAGCACTGCAGTTTCAACACTTATGTGAACCATAACAAAATGCTTTATTTACTACTGCTCGTTATTCCCTTGTATTGATCCACGTATGTTTATCTGTTGCCTCTGACATATACCTTGTGTGTGTTTTGAAGTTGGGTATGTTGTGTATGGACTGGGTAAGCTGCAAATGAATTGCCCTTCACTGGATGAATGAAGTTGTCTGAATCTGAAAGTTAAATATTAAATGCATGACTGCTGCGATGTGTTCGTCAGGTCCTGAGGCGACGCAGGAGGACTACCAGAGCATTGCTCTCTACTTTGAGGGAGAGAAGAAACACCTGCAGGCTGGCAAATTCTTTCAGAAGTGTGGGCAGTACAGCAGAGTAAGAATGCTTGCTTTATTGTTTTATTTTTTTATTCAATTGTTTTTACACTAATGTATATATTCTAACAGCTATTGACTTAGACATTGACTCACTCTGACCCATCCACCGGTTCAGCCAAAATGTCTGTCTCTTCTTTCTTTCTGTCTCTCAGGCCCTAAAGCACTTCCTGAAGTGTCCCAACACTGATGACAACCTGGCTGTAGAGATGGCTATAGAGACGGTGAGAGCTGTGTGTCAAACTGAATATCCCAGTGTATGTACAAAAATGATGTGACCAGTAGTTTTAATGTGCGTGTGTATTTCAGGTGGGTCAGGCCAAGGACGGCTCTCTGACCAATCAGCTGATAGATTACCTGATGGGAGAGAGCGACGGTATGCCCAAGGTAATCAATACAACGGCGCCTTCTCTCTTGGCTTTGTCTCAGTGGATGTGTGACTGTGCACACAGACACACTGTAATTGTTTGATCAGCAGATTCAAAAAGGAAAAACACATTGTGTTCCTAAATGTGAAAGCTTCTTTCTATTCATGTGGCAACTGGAAGCTGAAATTCATGAATGTGAATGCATATTTTCAGTTGCTAGGTGTTTCAAGTCCAATAACATTCCATCCAAGTGTAGTTTAGAAAAAAAACAGCCAACAGATCTTCGGTCTAGTAGGAGTTCAGTTCATTATTTTGGCAAGTTGTCTATATAATAGACATTTTTCACGGCAGACATGTTGACAAGTAGGAAAAGCACAAGTGTATTGAAAACTATTAATGATGGTTGCATTCCACTTAGCAGAGGCCCTGGTATTGTGCATGCTGACTCACTGAAATAGCTTACTGGGACACTTGTTGGAATTGAGCCATCGTTGAGGTTATCAGTTTCAGCTGTTCTTTTCCTACTATGACAAGTCAAAATGTCTGCTGTGAAAAAGGTTCATAGGCAGGTGGCCTGGTGGTATGGTGACTTGTGTGTGTATGTGTGTCATAGGTAATGTACATCCTTGTGAGTATCTCAGAGATACTACTTGATGTAGGGTGTGTTCTGTGCTTTCATTGTGTTGCAGTAGGGCACGAGAGTCCCTTTTCCTCCAGCTTGCTCTTTATTGAGGGTGAGGTGAAGGAACAGTCAGATGTATTTGCTAGACAACTGAAGTCCAAAGAGAGAGAGTGAGATTTATTAGTTTTGAACAATTCCAAAACCTGTTTTAGATGCGTTGTGTCTAGAGATCGACCAGCACAGTTTGCCTGTTATTTGCATATTATCAGTGACTGTGAAGTTGGCTTCTCCCTAAATGTGTTTAGAGGCCCTGAAAACCCAATTTTATAAACCAGCTTCTTACTTTGAGCAATACAGTAAAAAATACAGGAAAACCATAGTCTATTTTTACTTGTTTGAAGTAGGCAGGTCTCTGTTAGAAAAATGTAATGCCACATATTTCCATACACCAAAAATCTGATGAAATATAATGAATGTGGTTGATTGTGCATCTGCTTGATTTTCTAAGGGTCTGTTTTAGTGCAAATGTGCACCAATATTAAAGGGAGGTGGACATCACTTTATCATTGTCTTATTTGAATAATAGTTGTAAATACATTTTCTCAGGTGGAGATAAGTTAAAATACGATCGTAGAAAATGTTTTTAAAGGTTTCTATTTTATTCCAGCATCACTGCTTTTCACTTGCTTTGAGTTTGCTAATTTCAGACACTTAACTGCAGCTCACACTCTCCCCTTGCAGATACATCCACAGGTATTACATAACCAGTCCCTGATTGCGTCATTAGCTGTGACCAACGCAAGCTGAATAAAAGCCACAGCACAATTTCACCCTATGAATTCATGTATGTAAATCTGACCCGGAGTGACAGTGACACTGTTAACCAAACTGGTGATGGTTAGTTGACCTTTCTTTCCTCTTCCCAGGATGCCAAGTACCTGTTCCGTCTGTATATGGCGCTGCAGCAGTACAGGGAGGCTGCTCGCACCGCCATCATCATCGCCAGAGAAGAGCAGTGTGCAGGTGCACAAACATGTTCACACAAACACTGGACCATTAACAACCATGACACGCTACACAAACATAATCATACGTTTAATATTCATATGTTATGGTTTTTTCATGTGCTACTCCTAAAGGGAACTACCGTAATGCCCATGACGTGTTGTTCAGCATGTACACAGAGCTGCAGGCCCAGATGATTAAAATCCCTGCTGAGATGGCCACCAACCTGATGATCCTCCACTCCTACCTACTGGTCAAGGTCAGTACACACCTGCCATGTGTTAGCTCAGGTTATTTACTGTTGTCATGGTGAATTGCTTTGTTCATAGACTGTCCAGAATTGTTTGAATAGGTTTGTATAGGGGTGCATTTTGTCTAAAAAATATCTTTTTTTAAAGGTCCTATGACATGGTGCTCTTTGGATGCTTTTATATAGGCCTTAGTGGTCCCCTAATACTGTATCTGAAGTCTCTTTCCCGAAATTCAGCCTTGGTGCAGAATTACAGCCACTAGAGCCAGTCCCACAACAAGCTTTCCTTAGTATGTGCCATTTCTGTGTCTGTAGCTTTAAATGCTATTGAGGAGGAGGGGGGGGGGGGCCTTGACCAACTGCCACTTTGCTCGTTTGAAAGCCATGATGTCTCTCTCTCTCATGGGTGGGCCAAATTCTCTGGGCGGCCAAAGCAGAGAAAGGGGAGGTAACCTTGTTCCTTATGAACTCATAAGGAGGAGATTCCAGATCGGCCCATCTGAGCTTTCATTTTCTCAAAGGCAGAGCAGGAAACCCAGGGCTCGGTTTACACCTATCGCCATTTCTAACCACTGGGGGACCATAGGCAGGCTGGGGGAACACATATTAATGTTAAAAAACCTCATAAAGTGACATTTTCATGCCATGGGACCTTTAAGAATGTACTGTTACATGATAAAGCTTCACAATCTTAACATTACGTAAGTGTGTAGTGTTCATTAATCTCCCTCCTAAATGATGTTATGTAGATCCATGTAAAAAGGGGAGACCACCTAAAAGGGGCACGCATGCTCATTCGTGTCAGCAACAACATCAGCAAGTTTCCTGCACGTGAGTCCATACAGAATTTTCCAAACTCTAATCGACCTTCCAGTTCACATGAAAAATAAATCTAACTGAAGCTTAAATGTCACTGAAATTTCATCTGTTTATTTGTGTAGATGTTGTTCCTATTCTGACGTCAGCAGTCATCGAATGTCACCGTGCTGGACTGAAGAACTCGGCCTTCAGCTTTGCTGCCATGCTGATGAGACCGGAGTACCGGAACGAGATCGACCCAAAGTACAGGAAGAAGATCGAGGCTATGGTTCGGTGAGTGATGACAATCTTTTACACCTTCAGTTTTCTTTGTCAAACTCCCTCTCCGGCTCTTCCTGACATCCCTCCTCCACACATATGTACTTCACCTCATCTGTCTGACTCTTGCTCTCCCTCGTCTCCTGCTCTACCTTACGCTGCCTATCTGGCCACACCACAGACGTCCAGACACATCGGAGCTGGAGGAGGAAACTACTCCGTGTCCCTTCTGTGGCTTTCAGCTGGCACAGAACGAACTGCTGTGCATCTCCTGCAAGAACAATCTGCCTTACTGCATTGCCACGGTACAAACACATAATCGCTGCCTTATTCATATACACACTCAAAAAAAAATAAGTTTCCCATATACTTATATTTACATCATTTGATCTCTGTACCTTTTTCCTTTACTCAGGGTCGTCATATGCTGAAAGAAGACTGGTCTGCGTGTCCTCATTGTGAATTTCCCGCTCTCTACTCAGAATTCCTTCTGTAAGTGATGCATCGATTTTTCATCATTTTTTTTAACTGTCCAAATACAGATGAAAGGTTGAGGCGCTTATCTTAATTCAGCTTTTTTTCTCCCCACAAGACATTTTGGACATCACATTTTAAAGTGATCAGCTGCTATAAAAAGAATGTCCAAGTTACTTGATAATTTTAAATCAAATAAGACAGCAGAAGGTTGGTTTGGAGTACTAGTCTAGCATAGCCTGACAAGCCAGACCCACATCAAGATGTTGGGTCTGGGAACTCCCCATTGGCAGGGCTCAATCCGAGGGGCGGGATAAACGGTTGTCTTTCAAATTCCCTCTGCACTCATAGCCAACCAGAGCAACGCTAGTTGATAGATTAAACTTTTGCCGTATCCGGTCGACAAAACTCCGAACACATCTTCAAGTCTAGCACCCTTTCTTCCTCAATTTAAAGTAAGTTTTTTTGGGAAATACTTTTATTGGCATCCTTGCTGATAGTTAGATGAGAAGCTTGATACCAGGAAGTCACCGCTCCTGGCTAAGAACTAGTCCAGCACTCAACTCCCTGTGAAATCGCGTTTTTATACGACATAGACAAGCTGGTATTCAGATTTCGTTATCTTTGGACAGAGCCAAGCTAACTGTGTTCCTGTTTCCAGTCTTTGTGCTAAGCTAAATACAGACATGAGTGGCATCCATCTTTTTAATCTGCGCTAGAAAGAGAATAAGTGTATTCCCCAAAATGTCAAACTATTCCAGGATAAGCACTGGTGAGTCACTTCTGTCCTCCAATCACAAATCTACACTGAACCGTTTGTGTCCAGGTTGCTGGAAACAGAGACGGTGTGTCCCATGTGCTCTGAGACTCTCAGCGTCAAACAGGTAAAGAAGATTTCTGATTGTTCCAAATACCTGCAGACTGATGAACTGGATCAATGAAGAAGAAAAAACAACCACTCATATGTATAAAAATGTCATGTCATTTTCTATTTGCTTAAATACGTCAAATATATATCTTGGATAGATTGTATGCAGCTTCTAGTTTTGTTATGATGTATTTCAAAGATGCTTGATATGCCAACAACCGAAAAGCAAATCAAATAAAGAACACTATGTTATTTAGGTGAAATGTTCTCTTTTCATATATTTTTTTAGCTCATATGTTGTTTTTTTAATAACACCATTGCAAACAGAGTGGCTGAAGATGATTCAAACAGAGATCTCAAGAACCATTCTTGTGTCTTTCTTGTACTGGCTTTAGGGACAGATTTTGTAGTTTACTTTAAATTGTGTAGTTTGAGCATTTAAAAAAAGACACACCACGAAGTCAGTTTGGTAGCAGTTCTGGAGCTTTCGATCGGCTCACAAAAATCTTCCTCATATCATCATCCATAGAAATATAGATGTTAAAATGTCCGTCTTTCTTTAAGGACCTCCTGTCCATGTTGGTTTAATGTGATTGAAAGAACATTTCTATGACAACTGGGTAACTACATCTGATGAAGATAGTGTGAGTAGACTGAAAGCTACTAAATGGACTTTAGGCTGAGATTGTTTTGTCAACTATAGTTTCCAAGGTCAAGAATGAACTCTCAAAATGTAGTCCTATTTAATGTTTTTGGTCTAAAGAGCAGTAGTGACTGAAGAGCGACTTTAGTACGACTGCAGAATACGTGCTGGGCCCTCATATCTTAACCCATTTGGCTTTTTCTAGATTTTTTGTTTTGTTTTTTTTCTTATTGTTTTGACATTTCATAGACCAAATAAAGAAATTGGCACATTAATGATAATGAAAATGATTATTAGTTGCAGCACTAATTCTATTTGCTAACCTCTGATTATTTAGTGAAAGTTTTTCCATTTGTCTATATTTCTTTATCAACTGGCTTTGCCTCAGTCTGCTGGTAGAATCCACGTAATTGGACATTATTCACACACTAAATACGATTGTGATTCTATTACATAGATTGTCTTTTGAGTGGCTGAGTTTTTCAAAAAATAGATAGTAGTTTATCTGAGAATATGATCTATATTCAGGCCAAGTGTAATCTAAATATCTGATTTAAAATCTAAAAAAAAAAAAAAGAAAAAAAAGTTACTCCCAGAAACTATTTTCTCAGTTAAACAAAAAAAGAAAATCAATCACTGATACTCATGAGCGACATATTTCTCTATTAATCATCATGAATGTTTTTTACAAAATTGCAATTTACAGGAACATCAGTGCTAACCGTAGAGCTAAAGCATTTCTGTATTGTAGTCGTAGCAAAAAGTAACAGTCTTATACATCGCAGTAACATTATTTACAGCCTTAACACCTGGACCACAAACCGATGACGGGAGAAATGCACTATACTCCTGTTGAGACACATGTTACTACAGAGGTGCGTAGACATGATAATGGATGGAACAAGTACATAATATACATCAGAGACACTCTGATGGAAACATGACAGGAATTTAAAAAAGTGGAAAAGACATTTGTTAGCTTAGTGTGGTTGGGATAAGGGACAGATGAGTTGCCTGCAGAGGTTAAGACTAGTCTCACTACTTTCTGTTGCTCATTAAAGGATCGTTGCCAAGTGCAGAGAAACAATGTCACAGTCTGTGGGGGCGGAGGGAGGCAGACCAGGAAAGTGTTCCTCCTCTAGTCATTTGGTCATTTCTTGGCTTTGCCTTTGCCTGTCCCCTTACCCTTTCCCTTTCCAGAATCTTCCTTCTTCTCTTTCTTTGACTCCTTGGTGGCTTTGGCCTTCTTCTGCTGCACGGAGGAACAAGACACAGACAACATATAAACAGAGAAAAGATATGAAGACAGCCTTTGGCGTGGAGTGTACATGGAATCAAAGGGGTTTACACATTGTAAACTCATTGTTAATGCTCTTACTTTGATCATGGCGTCGGTTTTGAGGCCCTCGTCTTCAGACTCCTGCACTTCATTGTCCATGTCCTCTCCTCCGAACTCCGACTCCCCCCCGCCACCGCGGCGGCCCTTCTTCACTGCTTGCAGAGAGTATGGTGTCAGGTGAGCTTCTTTGTTGTAGGCCCGTGTGAATGCTGCCTTCACCTGCGAGGAGACAACAGAGGTGAGAAATTCACTGTATGTTGGACATTTAGGAGGATCAACCATGAAAAGGCTGGAATCAGTGTATTTTATGTTGTTTTTAAAATTTGATTGTGTGTGCGCGTCAGTCGCGGGGGAAACGGAACAGCCCCGCCTGCTGCAGAGAGCCGACAGATTGAAACTGCAGCCGCTGACTTTATAGTGAAAAATCGTTACAGCGTACATTGATGTTAAAATGTCTACATGTTGGCAGGACGGTCTGAAATGTTTTGCACGGTCTTTCGCTGTACGTTTTGTCGGTAAATGTGAGATGTTCGGGTCACACACACGTCTCGTCTTCATATCTGAAACAATGAAATTCATTTTACCCGTTCTCACTCCCGCTTGGTCAGTGGCTGCACGTGGGACTGCTGGGATTGTGTGAGAAATGAAAATGCGATAGGGGGACCCGGCTGTCAATCAATGTCTTCCAGTGATGCGGGCCCCTGATTGGACCAGGCCCGTAAGCAACCGTGTACCCTGCTTACCGATAGTCACGCGTCTGAATCACTCAATTCTCATTGGCTACCCGCCAATGTGGCAGGTAGATTGACAGTGTTACCCGCCAATTGCAAAATTCACCCGCATTTGGCGGGTGGTCGGGTGTTAATTCCATGCCCTGCCCAGTAGAGAACCACTGATACTGGTTAAGGTGTGTATTGAGAATGGGGTTGAACTGGCAATTAAGCAGAGTGATGCTCAGAGATGCTCTAATTGAATTGAGATGCTCACAATGACCTAAACTAATAGTGGTGTATTTCTTTATATATCAATTTCAACCAATTTCCAATCCAATCACCAAAATCTATACTATACCACCCCCTGCTGACCTTGGAGTCCAGTTTGGAGTAAGGGTCCGGTTGTCCGCCCCAGACGCTGATCTCCATGATGCTGTCCACGTCCTCCTTGATGAGCTGGTAGTTGTCCAGCAGCTGCACAGCTTCGCCAGCGCCCTCCGCTCCGTGCCTCTGAAGCGGGCTCAGCAGTGCCTGCCGCAGGTAGTACAGGTAGTCCAGGTTCACCGCCTGTCTGCTGCTCATCGTCCTGCAGGAGACAAACAAATCAGACATTTAAATACTCGAGTGTGATACTGTGTTTGACAGGGTGTTAATAGTTCAAAGACAGTGATCAAGGCCTACTCACTTTAAACACATGTGTGAGGCCAGCTCCTGGACGATGCGGGAATGTTTGCTGGTGGAGGAGTTCTTGCCGAGCCAGCTGGGGAAGTTGGGGAACTGACTCATGTAGCCTTTCATGAGCTCCCCTGGTAGCACACTGGCATAGATGGCCTACGAGCACAAACACAGACCAGCACAATGGTCAATCTCTGGTATCCCGACACATGAGCGTGTGTGTTTATTTGATAGGGACCATGCATATTTATGAACATTGTTGTATAAAAACACCATGTAAATATGCCAGAATTAGTAAAAATAACTACTTTTCATCTGCAGTCCCTAGGAAGGTAACATAGGACTAACAGAGACAGCCAGCAGTCATACAGCACTCATTCACTATACATTAAAAAGGTACACATAATGGTGACATATACATTGACAAAACAAACAAACAAAAAAAAATACATGACAAAGAAATTATTCATCCACCTCTATACTGCACTCAATTTAACAGTGAAAGTATATGGGTGATGACATGTGTGACAGTTAAAAGTGATAAGGGAGTGTGCGTTTACTGTCATTAATGTCATATAATTCACTGCTTTACAAACGGTTAACAAAAGCCAATCTAAACAAGTGAATGCGTGAGGGAGTGTTACCTGTGTGGGCAAGAGTGACCAGATCTGCCGAGAGCGGATCTGTCGGTCCACCAGGTCGCCGTCAGAGATGGAGTCCGCTGTCTTGCTGAGCAACATCAGGTGAGACTTCAGGTTGCCACTGTGAGAGGAGACGTGAAAATACAGAAATATTAAATGAATAGTTTGACAGTGTAGGAAATGTTTGTTTTGTTTTCTTGTCAAGAATTGAGAAGATTGATACCACTCATGTCTGCATTAATGGAGCTAGATCCAGGGGGCAAATTAGCTTAGCTTAGCACAGCACAGATACTGGACACAGGTGGAAACAGCTGGCCTCTCTCACCCTGCAGCCTTTGGTCGAACATGCGGGTAGTTCTCTTGGACAAAGAGCGGCGCTAGCGAGTAGTCGTGGAAGAAGAGGTCAGACTTGTCGATGAGGCTCATGTGGGCAGTCTCCTCCCCTGAGGCAAATACCTTCCTACAGACGTCAAACGGACCCAGTTTCATGTCTTTGCGAGCGCTGGCTGCGTCAGACTTACACTGGTCGTACGTCATCACCTTGTTTTTGGCCGACCACATGCTCAGGTTGTGGATCACCTGGAGGAAAAAACAGTCAGCATGGTGAGAGGGGAGACCGAGGGTGGCGAGTGAAGGCAAAAACTCAGTATGAATTAATGATGCTTTTTTTGTCTTCTTTACCTGTCGGACATCCTGATTGGAGGCTAGGATCATTTCATTAAGAGCTGGGGGGGGGATCTTGATTCCCTCCTTGAAAGCGAGGGACATCATTGCTCCCTGAAAATGGAGAGAAGAAAACAGAAGTAAAGGAGCAGGAAAAGTAAATATTTACATGTAAGTGCTCACTTTAAAGAAGTATTTTACCGCTGGAAAGAGGGTCTTTTCATAAAACTGTACCGTCTATGCAGTAAAATGGCTACATGACCAGAGAAAACAGAGAAAATAGGCTGTGGTATTCCCTTTCGTTGAAAAGGGTAGAAAACCTACAACTACCAGAATGCACCGCACTAGAACAATAAACGCTCCCATTGGTAGGTGATGTAATCATCGATGTATAAAAAAAACTGGATACAGCGTTTGCGGCGCTTCCTCCTATAAAATTAATCAGATATACGGCGCTACTTCCGCACTATGGGGACACAGACGTTGTAATTTCACTGTTTGGCCGCTATGTCAAATTTGCTTCAATTTAAAGCCCGGCATACTTCCTGGGGGCCTGGACCTAATGCCAACATGTCATAGAATCAATAGGGAGAAATAGGCAATACACTAACCAAATGAGTGAGTGAGTGAGGAGAGTAGGGACTTTGGTAAGATGGAGGGAAGTTTAACATAACATAAACATGTTTATTTACACATACTACCAACATTATTATGATACAAAGTTGGTTGAAAATATGCATACTTTGCCCTTTCAAATTTTCGATTTAAAGCTGGTAACAGGAAGCAATTACTGTCTATTGTGCAGCTTGTCATAATTAGGAATCGTTGGCATATTAAAGTCTTAATTATCTCCATTCATGAGTGTCCCAAAAAATCAATTAACAATGTATTTTCTAATATTATTGGCTTGTTTTCAGCCACTATCCAAATGCTAACAACCACAGCAACTCTGATGTATCCTAAAGTTGATGCTATTTTATTTTAACCCAAATGCTAGAAAACTTGTCTTGTCATTGTCAGATGTGGGACTGTGTGTGTGTGTGTGTGTGTGTGTGTGTGTGTGTGTGTGTGTGTGTGTGTGTGTGTGTGTGTGTGTGTGTGTGTGTACCTTGATCTGTTCCACTCGCGGCCTCTGGAAGCGCAAATCAAAGCAGTAGTTGGCCAGTGACCTGATCTTCTGGTGGTTACGATCGTTGCACATGCAGATGATGGGAATCTTTGAACTTCTGATCAGGCCGATCATCTCCTGCAGGAGGCGAAAGGTCAGAGGTTAGTATCAAGACAGCCATTACTTCTGTAAAAGCCCTTACAAAAAACCAAACAGATATATCAATCTCATCACGAATCAGACATGCGAACTTCTGAACCTGAGGTTTTTCTTTCCATATTTCTCTTTAAAAGTTGGGAAGTATGATCAGATCAACCACCCCTCTAACTAGGGTTGGGTATCGTTTGGATTTTTACGATTCCGATGCCGAACCAGTACTTTTCAAATGATTCCAATTCCTAAACCGATTCTTGAAAAACTGATCAAAGAAAGGCTCTTTTATACTTTTTTTTTTTAACTGAAAATTATTTAAATTGAACAATATATTAACGGTTTAAAGTACTTAAATATATGATAAGTAAACCTAAGTCACCTAACACACAACTACAATAATTTAACAATAAATAACAGTTACACTTTTAACAAGTAACAACAAAATAAATGTTGAGTTGATAGGCTAACTAAACCAGCTCCAAACTTTAGCAGAAAAATGACCATATCTGCCTTCTCTGGCAAGATACGACACCTCTCCTGATTTATGGCATGTCCTGCTTTTACGTCTGTTTTGGTGAGCCCACGGGGAAAATATGGCATTTTAAAAGTAGCCTACATTTATGGTAGCTAACTAACGGTAGACTACAGAGAAAGTGTGATATTTTTACGTCCGTTTCGCAACAGAGGGAAAATATTTCAGTCGACACATTAAGTGGAACCGAAATTTGCGTTCTAATCCGGTCCGATTCCTATCGGTACCCAACCCTACCTCTAACCTCTTCAAAATGTGAGAATCTGCTGCTTTTTTTACCTGGATTCCTCCACGGTCCTCGTTGCCAGCCATGCCATCAACCTCATCCATGATCAGGACGTGTTTACTGCTCACTTTCTGAGACGTGCCTACAAAACACACAGCACCACATAGTATGCACTTCAATTCTGGACAAATAGTATGCTATGTTAATTCTCTAAGAAAAAATTATTTAACCTCACCAGTAAAAACTTAACAAAATTCTGTGAAATTCACAATTATGCTTTATCAACGGATTGGTAAACAGTAGAGTAAAAAATCACAGCCTCCAAATGATTCTTGCCACGAGCTATATAATCACTAATTTCAGAAATATTCTTAGTTTGTTCTGCATGCACTGTATACGAGCACAGACCGTACTATTAAAGTGTGGGCATCTTAATCTTTTTTGACTACCTTAACAAACTTGGGGTAAATATTAGCACAATCCATCACAAGATGCCAACAGTCATGAGTTTTTTTTTGCAATGCTGTTGTGCAACCAAATCAAGCACAAAAGACTTCCTATTGCTGTTTCACAATTAAAACCTTCCAGTTTATTTTCTTCTGAAACAAGCACATCAATAAAGGCTAATGTAGGTCCAAATGTGTTAACAGGCGGAAACATGGAGAAACAAAAATGAAAAGAGGGATCACCTTTGTAGAAGCTCTCAATGCTGGTGTTGTTAAGTGACTCTGAGACGACTTCCTTCAGACTGTTTTTGCTGCGAGTACAGCTGGCGTTCATCTCCACGTAGCTGAAGCCCAATTCCTGCAAGCCGACAAACAAACACAGTGGAGAGGTTGGATTAAAAAAAGAGACAGTGAGATTAAAGCCACTTGGGACATTATTTGTCCCATGTGGAAGTCATTTGTGCAGCATTACTTAAAAATACTGACTGGTGTGATTACATATAGAAAATACAAAGAAAAGCACCCAACAACATGGCTGTGTGTGTTTTCAGACTGACCTCACAGACCAGGGCAGCTGTGGTGGTCTTACCCACGCCCGGAGGTCCGGAGAGCAGAGCAGCTTTGAATCCAGATCCATCATCTTTTCCTCCAAACTTACCAAACCTTGCTACTGTAAAACCACAAACGGCACAAAAAGCACAAGCCACTCAAACACTGATACAGATACATTCAGAACTAAAATTCACTGAAACGATAGGAGTTCTGATGTCTAGTTTGTATCATTACTCTGAATTCTGCTCACACACCTCAAAACACAAAGACAGATAAACCGTCTGCTACCTGCTGGCTTGGAAGAGCCCCCGCTGTGGTGTCTGTACCAGTTCTGCAGCCAGCGGAGCAGCTTATTGGCACAGCTCTGATCCCCCTGTTGACCAATCACAGTCTTCAGAGAGCGTGGGCGGTACTTGTCCACCCACAGCAGACTGGCGTCCTCATGTGTCGGTGATGGTCCTGGGGCTGAAGATGAAGAAGTGGAGGGGGAAAGGCCCAGCTCCCTCCGGGCTGTGTGGCCTGAGCCTCTCCCAGGTGGAGTGCAGCCATCTCTGGTCCTGGCACCGTGGCCTTGGGCCAAGCCGGTCTTAGACGGGCTCGGGGTGTGAGGGGACCTGGAATTCCCCTTGGAGGGAGAGATCTTCTGGGCTTTGGGGGTGCTTTTTAATGTTTTGCTGGGGGGAGTCCTGGTCTTTGAGGCTTTGCTCTATAAAGAAGAAAGAAAAAAAAAGAAATCATTCCAGAATAGTTGAAGCACATCAACATTAAATTCACTGATATAATTGCAATTAAAGACCAACTGAAAAAAATGTGCATGTTTCTTCTGCGACAGATGATCTGTAAATCAGCCAAAGGAGCATTTCTGATGCATCTCAAGACAAATATAGAAATAAAAATATTTAAAAAATGTTTTGAAAATGACTGCAAAAATAATGGGTACTGTTTGTGATTCCAGTTGGTCTTTAAAAACGTTTCTGACATCTTCTGGGCTCAACTGATTTTACTGCTAATAAAAATAGCAAATAAAATCACTTTGTAAACAACTAAGTTGTGAGAGCTGACCTCAGCCTCTGCAGCGATCTCGTACTTGGACTTCTTTCCTGGTTTGGTTCTGATCAGCTCCAACAGACCATCCTCATCCAGGATCTTGGTACCGAGACTCTCCGCCTGAGGATAAAGCCAAATGTACAACCACACCATATTATTTGATGGCCAGATACAAGGAAATCGGTACAGAAGAGAGACAGGAAGTAAAAGACTGAAAGCCTCAAATGCTTGAATACTTCTTTTTATTATTCTTTGGTGCCTACATATACCGTTCATATATTGTGTGCAATTTTTTGCAATAATTTATTTAATATGACAGTTGTTAAGCATCTCACCCTACAGTTGTAAGGTTACCAAGATGATCGGTATGTCAAATCGTTTGTCGATGCGATCTATAACTCAGCCAACACATCAAGGTAAATTAGTCACCATATGATTATAAAGTCATCTAAAAACCATGCAAGTGAGCATCAGTGCTCTCTGTAATCAGACATTTCGTTTAGGAAACACTTCTCTGGATCTGAATTTGTTAGTTAGAATCAGGTTGGTCACCTTCTCGAGCTTCGAGACTCCGCTGTCTCTGCCCTGCACCAGGTAGGTGGTCTTCTTGCTGATGTTGCCCGTCACCTTGCCTCCGTAGCGCTCGATGAGGGATTTGGCATCATCCCTCTCCATGGACTCCATGACCCCCGTCAGCACAAACACACAGCCCTCCAAACAGTTCTCTTCACCCTGGAAAAAACAAACACACAAGTTCAAGGGAAGATGTTGGTCAGTCTGAAGGCTGATAAGTGTGCGATGCGTCAGTGAGTGAGTGAGTGAGTGAGTGAGTGAGTACCTGTGGGATTTCCTTGGAGCCGAGAGCTCGTGGTCCATCGCGGTTCAGGAAGTTCCTATAAGCTGCAGAGTTGACCTTCTTCTTCTCTGAATCATCAGGACTCGTACTCGTGCTCTGATCAGATCGAGACAGTGAGGACATATCATTTGTCTTTAAATTGTTTTAACTTGTGTACTCCATGTTGTGCATGTGCTTTGTTTTATCATGAGTTTCTCTTTCACTGCTCCTTTGGGGACAATTTGATTGATTGATTGATTGATTGATTGAGTGCATCATGATATTGATGCAATGTATTTGAACTGAAAGATCTGCCTTGCTCACCTCTGGTTTCTTGGGAGAAGTTTTTACTGTGGTGGGCGTGGTTCCTGTCTTGGGAGTAAACCTCTTGTTTGAGTTTGACAAAGGGAGGGGCTCGCTTTTGGGAGAGAGTTTTATTTTTGTGGGCGAAATTGGTGTTTTACTCTTTGGCCTTTCTTCTCTCTCTTCTTCCTTTTTCTTCATCATGGCCAGTTTGGAGCTGGCTTTGACGGGGACGGGGTTCTTCTTAGGAGACGGACTAATCACGTCTTCTGACATGCTGCCCCTTCGGTTGCTCTTTGACGGGCTGCTTGTGATGCCAGCAGCAGAGTCGGTACGGCTCTTTTTGGGACACGCGGTCGCGGCTGATTTTTCATCGGAGCCTTTACGAGCCTGGATGAAGACACACACAGACACACACAGACACACACACACACACACACACACACACACACACACACACACACACACACACACACACACACACACACACACACACACACACACACACACACACACACACACACACACACACACACACACACACACACAAAATGATATTAAACAATCACTAACATCGAAATTGATGTGCCTTTATGTTGTGGTTGTTTTTTTTACATCACCTTCTTTGCTTGAGGCTCCTCGTCCAGCATGGCCAGAGTTCTAGCAAACTCCTCGTCCTCATGGACCTGCTTTTCCAGCTGAGTGAAGTAGGAGCGAGAAAGCAAAATGAGGATGCAGTACGAGAATGAAAAAACAAACAAGTTTAACTGGGTATAATCATTTCTGCATTACTCCTGGGACTTTTTACATTCAAGCAACATTATATCATTATTTGGAATTTCAGTAATTAATTAGTAACGATTCATCATAACTTGTAAACTTTCAAAAACATTACCAGGCTTGGGAGGCAAACCTTTAAAGTCCTTAACCTTTGCAGAATATTTTTAAGTTTAATCGTTTTGCCTCTAAAATGCTGAAAATAGTTTGTTTGTTTTTTTGGTTTTTTAAAAAGCCCGACATATTCAAACTGCTTCCTTTTATCAAACCAACAGTCCACAACCCAAAGATATTCTGTTTACAATCATATGATGAAGCATTCATTTTCTGTCAAACGGCTAATGGACGACCTCTGGTTGGAATTGCTCGTGCAACGAACATGCAGATGTTACTGTATGTCGATCAGCCTACCTCCATGTCCTCGTCCATCTGCAGCTGTTTGGCGATTTGCTCATCACTCATGAGATCATCCGTGTCCTGAGTCGGCTGAGGAGAAGATGAGTTTTTATAAAGTCAGTTTATTGTAAAAGGATCCTTATTTGATAGAGTAACGGAAGGCTGAAAACAAAGTTCGGTGAAGGGTTCACTGGGCGATACTCAGAAAGCCATGAATCTTGACGGCTTGGATGAAAAAGCAGAATCATGAAAAGAGTGAGAGGGTTTGAAGAGAAGAAGTGAAAACAGTAGAGATGCACCGATAGACCGGCCGGTGACCGGAATTGGCCGGTTTTCACGTGCTCGGCCATGACCGGCGACCGGCAGGTCAGTCTGGCATAATGCCGATTTCATGCCGGTCAATGCTACAATTAACTGACAACATAAGTTATACGAGTAACAGTTCTCAAGGACGCACGCACACACGGATGCGACAGCACAGTCTCTTTTTCCTTTCTCTCAACTTTTCCGCCGTGTGTGGCGCGTACCCGCTCGCGGTGTGAAGCGCGTGTCCGCGCTACTCTCGCACATGTAGAGAACCTCGTGAATTAACCTGCAACATGTCAGCTGTTTGGAAATTATTCAGCGTGTGTGCAGAAGATAACAAGTTTGCAATATGCAACACCTGCAAGGAAAAAGTAGGGCGTGGAGGGACGACACCAAAAACCAAAATCACATTTTTTTAGTTGGATATTGTGATGTGAAAAGAAGGAAATGGTTCTAACATTGCACTTTAGATGTGTGTGAATTTCCCACAGCAGGAGTAATTTATGTAGTTCTATTTTATAGTGATCCATTATCTGTTCAAAAAATGTTCTATGTTCTGTGCAAAATGTTCTATTAAAGAAAAGATAGAAAATAAATATTTGTGTGTGCTGTAAAGCGGTTAGAAAAAAATGAAATCAGAATCGGCTAAAATCGGTATCGGCTGGCCTAACTCAAAGAAAATCGGAATCGGCCTAGAAAGTTGTAATCGGTGCATCTCTAGAAAACAGGAAATGAATGAATTAATACTCACAGCCTTTCGCTTGGTGCTGGCTACGAGCTTCTTGTCCGAGCGCTGAACAGTCGCACTGCCGAAGTAGTCGAGTACTGAAGTGGGGGTTCGTTTGAGCGGAGGAGGCGGGGCCGATTTAGGGGTGACGGGCACAGGAGGAGACTTCACCGCAGGTTTCCCCTGTGTGGAGGAGGGCTTGACAGGAGACTTCAGCCCCTCTTTGACTCCTGGACGAGCACTTCCTGCATCTGACTTTGTCTGTTTGGCCGTGCCATTCTGCTTAGGTTCAGACACCTTCTTTAAGGACTGAAAGTTGTCGCTGTCTGAGTCTACAACAAAAAAAGAGAAATATCAAAATACATTTTTCCATAAATTAACAAAACATCATTCTCATCTTCAAGCTGGACCCATCTGCTTACTAATGTGTTTGTGTCTGCCCATTTCTAAACAAAAAGATTTATTTTGCCCGTTGCAATTCCTAACTTTTTGCTGAAATGTTATTTAAAATTTAGGTGGTCAACATTATTGTTTTGTGCTTATTATTGTGATGATTAACTAACAGCTTCAACTTGACAAAGAATTAATTAGAGAGCCATTGTGAGGACAGGTGTATTTGAAAACATACATTTTCTTTTTTTTGTCTTCAAGGCAAACATGACAATTAATCACAACATGGATACCAGGTCTGTACAGCCCCAGCAAGTATGTCCGCAATATGATGATAATAAACCATAGACCCATTACCTGTTTCAGAGACATACTGCACAGGATCTTTTTTGGGAGGTGGCACAGTTTGGCTCGTCTTCTGTTTCTCTTTTGGGGATTTTTTTGACTTCCTTACTGGCTCCTCATCCTCAGAGTCTGGATAGACATAAAAACAAGATATGCCATGAAGAAAAGACGCAGTGATGATGAAGAGCAACGTGTCAATCTTTCGATCACAGCTGATCAAAACGTTCCTTGTTTATGCCTCTCACTGAGCAAAGCATCATTTTTCTGAAAAATAAATTCATGAAATCTTGTTTGACAACACTTACTATTTTAAAATATATTTCCAGAATCCTTTAAAGACTCTTCTAACCTTCTGGATAAAAACATATTTGGCCCATTGCACAATAGAAGTTATTTGTGTTGATTTCAATTGTTTATTATTTCCATACAAAGAGAAATGTAATTTGATTTTATTTGGATTAGAAAATAAGAGTCGCAATTTAGGGAAATAATTGAAGATATGGCCATATGACATTTTTTC
The DNA here is from genome assembly GCF_008315115.2 of Sander lucioperca. Classification (NCBI taxonomy): domain Eukaryota; kingdom Metazoa; phylum Chordata; class Actinopteri; order Perciformes; family Percidae; genus Sander; species Sander lucioperca. The sequence goes on from NC_050176.1 coordinate 26,276,860, forward strand.
TCTCTTAGCAGACTGAGTAGTTTTAAATCCAGACAGACTGAAGAGAATTCTGGAAACCTTTGAATTCTCGCCTGCATCTCAGATTTGTTTGGCGTCTCAAAAACTGAATGAATGAAATTAAACAAAATAGCAACGCAATCGTATTATCAGCCAAGAAACACCTTCAAAACGACAGTGACCATTTAAAAAAATAAATCTGTATATTTTAAAGATGGCTTGAAAACCTGTTTTCTGACCATGATGCAGGGGAATTATGTAGCAGCACAAAATCATACACACCTGATTCTATGACTGCATGCTTCTTTCGTTTTTTCTCACTATCTTTGCGTGTCTCCTTTGGTTTGGAGCTTTTCACCTGAAGTATATAAAATCACAATAAAACGTGATGAATAACATGACAAAACAGATGTATCTCTACAAGAAGGAGGGCAGGAGGTCACATCATTTCCTTGCCTTGGCGGTCTCTTTCTTTTTCACTTCCTCGTTTGATGAGGAGGAATTCTTCTTCTTCTTCTTCTTCTTCTCCTCCTTCTTCTCCTCTGTTTTGATGTTTCCATTTGGAACTGGTTTCTGCACTGAAGGCTTGGCTGAAGTCGGTGCAAAGAACCGCCTGATGTCCTGTGTGCACACAAACATGTATATGTTAACCTGTTAACAAAACTGTTGACTGGGTACACAGATTACAGCGATACACTGTTAACGTCATCTAACTAGGCCTATATATAACGTTCACGTTACTGGATGCAAATTGATGTTTGAAGAGTTCACTTTCTGACACTGATTTCAGGAAAAAGTGCTGCATCATTTAAACTATGTTAAGAAAACAGCAGGCACATGTCAACTGTTGGCACGACAACATAGCAAAAGATCATAATGTGTTCCTCGCTGAACTTTTACCCGCGAACTTTAACGTTATTTAACAGGTTGACTATGTTGTATCTTTTTATCTTTAGCTGTAACGTTAACGTTAGCTAACGTTAACACTGCGCACTTCAATTGTTTAAGCTGCAGCGAGCAGGTTCAACAGGACAGCAGGAGTATTTTTGTAACCACTTTGTTTGTATAGACAGCTTGCCGAAAGAGCGAATAAATAGTTTAAATGTGTAACGTACCATTATCAACAGGCTTTCTCCCAGGTTAGGGTAGTTTTCAGAATATCCTTCAAGTGTTTGGCGCGAATTCTGTTGTCGCTTGGAGATGACGCACACCCGTCATGCGCGTCACTGAGTGTGCGTTTTGTTTGTTTTTTAATACAAAACTTTACCAAAGAATTTACACAGCAAAGAAATCATCCAATATGAAAAGAGAAGAAAAGGAACAACAGCAAGGGGACTAGTATATACTAGAGATAATTAAAATATGTTTTGAATACACGTGATTGTTTATTTCAAAGTATTAACTTATAACTTTAAGGGCACCAAGTTCTGTATATATTTCCAAAATGTATGTGTATGTAAATGTTCAATAGTTTCTTCTATAGAAGAACAAAAAACGTGTCGAGACACTGACAGCGGAGGTGTAGAAATAACAAATACAATTTATGTGTATGAAATATTTATCGTGACAGTCTCAAGTGTATGTTAAATGACCTCTGACATACTGTATTATACTATATGAAGAATTGTCTGTTTATCAAGTTGGTGACACTATAATATGTAGGCTACATACAATATATAAGCTTAAGGAAATGTCTTACACACTTTTGCTTGCAAACAGGAAGGTCTCTATGGTGTTTGGATGATAAAGGATACATTTTATGTACTTTCATGTAAAAGTGACATAAATTGCCCCATGAAGTACATAGAACCACAACCTACGTGTGTGTGCTTTGAGATGTTATCAAGATGCAAAAAAGCTATATCTATAAAAACAATAGACTTCTGACAGACTCACAGACCAGCTTGTTTCAATGCTTCAGCCTGTTAATTTTACTTAATTTATTACTTAACTTTATTTGCTCAGCATAATAATAAGATACTCATTAACAATCATTCACTCCTCTTCTTCAGCTTCAGTTTCACTTGTCACATATACCAAGTGTTTGTTTGAAGGTAGTGCATGCCTCTGTGTCTGTTCAGCAATCGCTGGAGGGTGTTGCAGATTGATGGGAGGAGATTGTAACATAATGACTCTTCCCAGCATTGTCCATCTGTAAACATCAGAAACACAGACATCAGTCGGCGATACACAAACCAAAACCTGAAACTGTCTAATGAGGCCGCGCTCGCATAAAGGGCAGAAACAGATACTGTAAGACACAGGCTTGTTCTGTATAACAACATCACATGCAGTTATAGGCAGAACTTGTTGGCTGTCATCACAACAGTGTGGTAATTGGTGCATACGTTCATAGTCATAAATAATTTACTAATAATATAAACTCAATACTGTAAAAGTCCAGGTTTCACTCTACAGAGATGAAAGCTATATAAACTAAAGTGATAAAATGTGAAATAAAGAAATGTCTCGCTGTCATGTGATTCGATTCATTCTAACAAAGTATGATTCAGAAAGTTACCAAACAGAGCTATTTGTATTATTTATTTCTTTAAATTATCCACTAAAATACAATTTATGACTTTATACACAAACTAATGGATACATTTTTCAACAAGCCTACCTTTTGTAATTAATCCTCACACTCTAAAGCTATATGTATCATAATTTACCTCTAGAAGAAATCTGTAAACAGCACTGTTTTTTGGGATTCTAATCTTAAAGCTAACCACTGGCTAACTTATATAAGCACATGGCAGACAATCAACCTATCAACAAAAACAACACAGCCACTTCTTAAACACAAAAAACTATTTATATTATCTATTCAAATCCATTTATGTTCAGCTTTCAACATTTGTAAATAAAGTCAGTCATAGCAGCTCTATGAGGTTGTGCTTTGGCACTGTGGTGCATTTGAGCTAAATGCTAACTTCAGCATGCTAACAAAAAACTATTTATTTTTATATTTATTGCCTCACAGGGTGGGCCAATCATATTTCAGGGGGGACCGGTGCCACCCAGTGCCCCCTTCTAGCCCCACCCCTGTTAATAGGAGTGTTCAACCCTTTTGTTTGTTAACTGAAATGGGTGATACATCAATTCTACTCTACAAAGGAAGAGAGCAGTAACTACAAAGCTGTGAAATTGTGAAAAATAGTTTAAAGTTTTTTTAGACTAGACAGAAAACTGTGCAACAGACAGAAAGGTTGTAATGCTGCATTTTATACCTGTTTAGGCTGATTAAGAACCTACGTAACAATATTCAGGGGACAACACAGTATCTACAAACAAAACAGTGTTCTTTCACCTTTCTTAGCAATTTGAATACGTTTTAAAGAAAACATTTTTGTTTATTTACAGTCCAACTAGACTAAATGTACATCTATCTTTTTACCATAAATATTTACAGTACCTTAATAAATCTCAAATTCAGTACATTTATGTACAGAAAGTGTCAAGACTGATACTCACCGTCAACATTAGCTCTAGTCAGAGCCACAGTGGCACAAACACGTAGAGACACAGTCAGCATCCTTGTGGTGGAGAAGATGCAGATGTTAAGCATGGTTGATTTCCTTCAACAAGAAAATTATGTAGCTGTAAATATATGTATATTATGTAGCTCCAGTTCTGAGATCACTTCATTGGCTTCCAGTAAACAAGAGAATCAAGTTTAAGATTCTGTTGCTTGTTTATAAAGCACTTAGTGGGCTAGGACCAAATTGCATCAAAGACATGAACCAGACCCCTCAGGTCTTTAGACGCTGGGCTGCTTCCAGTTCCCTTTATAAGAACAAAGCCTGGAGAAGCAGCTTTCTGTTTTTATGCTCCTCATGCCTGGAATAAACTCCCAGAATGCCTGCAGATTGGCCAGCACCTTACAGGCTTTTCAAACCTGTACAACCATATAATAATTTTGTCTTTTATCATCTTTTATTATCTTTTATGTGTAATCTTATAATTCCACTGTTGTTTTTACTGTTAATGTTACGCACTTTGAATTACTTAAATTGCCTTGACTAGTCTACTTGAAGCATATAATTTACATTTTAATCTTTTGGGTGCTATGATAAATTAGAAACTAGAACTATTAAATTAGAACTGTGAACCTCATGGTGAGGCTACAGGAAAGAAATGAGGGGATCACCAATGTCACTATGGCGAAAAATTGTATTCTGTCAAATATCCACTTTTTATCTTAAATAAATGGTACTTCAAATATAGATGCCCATCACATTCATCACTTGCTAAAAAATGAAGAAAGCCTGTTGAATTTCCCAATTTAATCTTTTATGGTTAATACATATCATGCAAAAACTGCTTCTGTAATTGTAAGAGCTTTTCCAGGGATATTTCTAGCCATGAATCGTGCACATCCAAGTAAACAAGGCATGATTTGTCTTCAGTCAGATTGAACTATGGCAAACACTTTACCTGCATGTATTTGTTCTAAACAAACAAACAACCCCCTTCTCTGATGCTTGTATTGATTCACTTGGAGGACATCCAATACAGACAATCAATACTTTCTGAAAAAGTGGACCACCTCTGCTGGTAAGTTACACTAAGTAAACTTCTGTGGAGAGTTCAGATAAGGAAACAACAATACCTATACTTACAGTGTCACATTTAGTTTTAATTTAGCTATATTCTCAAACAGCATTGGAAAGCTGTTGTAATTATGAGAAGTTGGTAAACGAAATGTAGAGGTCAATATTTAGTCAGTAATATTTACTTATGTATTTATTAATTGATATAAATAGGATCCTGACTTTTCCCAGGCCACCGTCAGGTTCACATCTTTAAGTAAAAGGTTTTGAGTAAAATGTCACAACATCTGTTGGATAACATGCCATGAAATTTGGTACACTATGGTTTGGTTTGGTTTTATTTATGGATATAGAAAGACAACAAGGGGGGGAGGGGGTATCCAAGGGATAACATGTAAAAGCGAGAAACACTTTTTTCCAACAAGGTCCCCCTCGGAGATGAATATTAATAACTCCTTTAATCCTTTAACTTTTCCTCTAGCGCCACTATAAGGTCAAAATTAGTCAGATACATTGGTTGTTAACTGATAACCAAATGGCCGCAATACCAATGACGTGGCCATCAGCCTCAGCTCCACTGTGTTTCGCGCTAAATAGCAAATGTAACTGAAATGGTGAACGTGGTAAATGTTATACATGCTTAACATCAGCATGTTAGCATGTCATTGTAAGCATGATAGCATGATCAGTACTAATGGTGCATTCAGTCAGAATTTCCAAGTTCCCAGTCAGAAATGTCAACACCCCCTAAAATTGGATTTCCAACTCAAAACAGTAATATTGCAATTCAAAAAAGTAACAGTACAGGGAGTATTTGTACAATGTGCACATACATATACAGCTTGCAGTTCCATCTTATACTGTAACACTGAATAACAAACTTAAATCATCTGGCAATGTTATCCATAATGTTCCTCAAGAGATGAGAAGTCTTTAAGAACAAGGACAAATGTGACTCAGTGAGATAAATACTTCAACAACAGTAAATAATCATCAATAAATACCCAACCACTGATATATAATTATGACTTAGCGAATAAACAGTGGACACATTTTTAAGGTATCACACAGACAAAATGTCACAGTAATTACATGCATTTCAAAAGGCCTCAAAGTCAAAAGCAGGCAATTTTTAAGAACGTTCATGTGTAAATAAAAAAGAAAAAAGTTAAACAATGCCATTTGAAATCAGCAGACAGTAACATTTTGTGTTATATAAATAAATTGCCTTGACTAGCCTACTTGAAGCATATCATTTACATTTTAATCTGTTGGGTGCTATGATATTATTAAATTAGAATTGTGAACCTCATGGTGAGGCTACAGGAAAAAAATGAGGGGATCACCAAAGTCACTATGGCAAAAAATTGTATTCTGTCAAATATCCACTTTTTATCTTAAATAAATGGTACTTCAAATATAGATGCCCATCACATTCATCACTTGCTAAAAAATGAAGAAAGCCTGTTGAATTTCCCAATTTAATCTTTTATGGTTAATACATATCATGCAAAAACTGCTTCTGTAATTGCAAGAGCTTTTCCAGGGATATTTCTAGCCATGAATCGTGCACATCCAAGTAAACAAGGCATGATTTGTCTTCAGTCAGATTGAACTATGGCAAACACTTTACCTGCATGTATTTGTTCTAAACAAACAAACAACCCCCTTCTCTGATGCTTGTATTGATTTACTTGGAGGACATCCAATACAATCAATACTTTCTGAAGTGGACCACCTCTGCTGGTAAGTTACACAAAGTAAACTTCTGTGGAGAGTTCAGATAAGGAAACAACAATACCTATACTTACAGTGTCACATTAAGTTTTAATTTAGCTATATTCTCAAACAGCATTAGAGCTTAGATCTGGCCCAAGAAATCAAGCCCGACCCAACCCGAGCCCGTGCACGTTGTGTCCGAGACCGGCCCAGCCCGACACATTAACTGGAATTATGAGCCCGAGCCCGATTTCAACCCGACACTTTTTTAATACGTGGGCCGTTATTAACTGACGTTCTCAACTACAATTCAGAGTTGTTTGAACTCAACGCATGTGAGGGCTTGCTTCGCCCTCATGCTTGGAGAAGTAACAAAAGAGGACGTTGAAGGCTGACTATCATCTTTTCTGCCACGGCGAGCCTGCTTCATGTGTCTGTTCATCATCCAAGTCCCCCGTTTTATTTGCTGTCATAGGCGAGCAGCCTAATGCACTTGACAAAGCCGACACATATGTTGTCACTGCCCACGACTTGTTTAAAATGGTTCCATACCTCCGACTTTCCGAGGAGCATCTCGCTGCAGTCTGCGGGAAGGCGCGGCTTGACATCAAGCATCAGTCAGTCTTTTTTTTTTTTTTTTACCTACGTCGTCTCCCAATACGCTCGAACGGACCAAGACGGTAGCAAAGCTGATATCCTCGTTTCACATTAGATGACAGAAACTGATGTAAGCTAAACACAAACGAGATTTCATGCAACAATAGTGAACTGTAATTGGGCCCGTGTACTTTTTCGTTCATTTGATTTCCGACTTTGAAACGAAAAGAGTGGTTCGGAAATAGCGTAAGACTGCTCCGGTGAAAGGGTTGTTTTCATGAGCTTCTGGGGCTAGCTGCTAGCTAGCTCGGAAGCTACATCTGATGGCAGGCAGGTTGCTAATTAGCCAATGCTAAAAAGTATGGAAGTAGCCTACTAGTTTCCCCTGCTTTTTATCAATAGTCCTCAGTATGTCTTTTGGTGTAGTTTCCTAACATGCTCGTAGACATGTAAATGAACTGTTTGCGTGCTAGCTAAGTCAACGGTCAACACCTTTTATATTGTAACGTGAAAGCTCAGGCTGCGTTAGCTTCAGCTAAACCACAGCCGCAACTTGCACTGCCCCGTTAAAATGCAACTTCAACCCTCGGATATAACGGTAATCACGTAGCGATTTTACTGTATCTAAACATCTGTATGTGTGTTCGACCTTTTGAAATACTTAGATTAGGTGTGCTACTGTGCAGGTAATATCATAGGAGCATCTCGTATGATTGTGAGTTCTCCTGAACCAGACTGAGAGACCATTTAAAGACTCAGGAACCCTTTGCAGGTGTTTTGGTTTAATTAGCTGATTAGAGTGGGACACTTTGAGCCTAAAATATTGAACCTTTTCACAATATTCAAATTTTCTGAGGGTTTTCATAAACTGTAAGCCATAGTCATCAAAATTATAACAAATACAGGCTTGAAATATCTCGCTTTGCATGTAATAAGTCTATATAATTAGTTTTACCTTTTAAGTTGAATTACTGAAATAAATGAACTTTTGCACAATATTCTAATTTTTCGAGTTTCACCTGTATGCTTCTGGTTCACCTGTTAATTGTTAAAGCAAAATTGCCCCTTTGTACATTTGGTTGTGACTGAATTCTTGCTGTTAATATGAAAGTCCATAACGAAACAACACACCATTATACTTTTGAGGGCTAAATTAAATGAAATATGGCTCGTTTTCCGTTTGAACACATTGTCATCAATATTAACAAGGTTTAAAATGACTAATTTTTCAAATTTGGATATCATTTCAAAATCAGAAATCAGTAGTAACTACATGAAAACGTCACTGTTGCATGAAATGTCGTTTGTGTTTAGCCTACATCATCAGTTTCTATCTAATGTGAATCAAGAGGCTATCAGCTTCTACCAGGCTCTTTTTTTTTTGTCTTCAAAAAACTTTATTATTCAAGTACAGATCCATAAACACATTGAAAACATTAAATGCATACATACATACACAAAAAAGGGGCGCATGAAATTTACATTAAAGAGGTTGTAAGGCATTGTAAATGTTCAGAGTCCGGATGGCTTTCTTATTTGTCAGTCCTTTTTTAAAGTTTTAATATTTAATATAATTTCATGTCATTTTTAAATTGGTGACTAGCCTATTCGGTTTTCTTTCAGATCATTTACATTTATAGATATAAAATTTTCAAATAAATTTAAAAGATTCAAAATAAAAAAACATGGCATTAATCCAAATTATTTTGTTCATAGTAAAAAAATTCTACCAGGCTGTCTTTGGTCCAAGCGTATGGGGAATGACATAAGCAAAAAAAAAAATGGCCTTCCCGCAGACTGCAGCGAGATACACTAGGACTTTCCTCCAAACTTGCTCAAAGGTAATTCTCCTGTTTTTCTTTTTTTCTTTACATCCTCAAGCTCCATGTTGCACTTAAAGCCCATGTTGCAGGTTAACCACCACTGTTGATTAATGGGTACATAAAGCACTCAACATATGTATATCATTGTTAAAAATGTCACCAAATTGTGTTAAAGGCCAGTTTTTAGCGTTTTAGTCGTTTAGTGGGTTTTTCAACGCAATTCGGTGATGACGTCACGTTGGGGAGACGTGCCTCACCCTAGTACTAGAACTATGGTGACTGACTGGGATGAGGAAGAGGTGGAAGAGGTGTTTTTACTGTCAGTGAATAGCACCGAGTGAAAGTCAATGTTTTCTTTATATTTAGTGACAGTGATCATGTCGTTAGTTCAGATAAGTACTGGTAATCTAGCTAGATCTAGAAATAGAAGGCATCATGCTAGCTATGGGCTAACTTGTCAGTCAGTCCCACCTGTGAAATCCCCCGACATTGTAAACACATTTTCGATTAGATATCTCACGTTTTGATGGACCCTACTAGCTCCAGTAACAACATATTTGCCTAGTGTTTATTTATTACTTGGATGGGGATGCTGTTCGGCTTTTCACAAGTTTAGACAGCTAGCTAAAGCTACAGCGACGTTTTGCTAACATTAGCGCAACAGCGTTAGCCTAGACGGCTAGGTAAATATTACGACTGCCTTCGTTGTTTCCTATATCTGCGTCCACGTTGTCAACATAAGACGTGACGTTAGTGCTCCTTTTGTACCATAATTGTATTGAATGAAATGTTAAGCTTCGCTCCTACGAGATGGGTGGGTTTTTGTTAGCTATGTTACACACAAAGTTAACTGGCTATAGTTAGCCTGTGCTAGCGGAATTAGCTAATGTTGCGTAGCCAGCCAGCAGCTTCGGCAGTAGTTCCGGCGAGCTAACCACGACAGCTAACACATCCACAAGCGTCTGTATTTCAAACATCACTGCAGATTGACTGCTTTTAGCAGGAGAGGTTGATTGTGGGCGACAATACTGTCGTGGTTAGCTTACCGAAACTACTGCCGATTGCCGAAGTTGCTGGCTGGTTATGCAACGTTAGCTAATTCCGCTAGCATACAGGCTAACTATAGCCAATTAGCTTTGTATGTAGCTAACAAAAACCCACCCATCTCGTAGGAGTGAAGCTTAACATTTCATTCAATAAAATGATGGTACAAAAGGAGCACTAACGCAACATGTCTTATGTTGACAACGTGGACGCAGATATAGGAAACAACGAAGGCAGTCGTAATATTTACCTAGCTAGCAGTCTAGGCTAACGCTGTTGCGCTAACGTTAGCAAATGTCGGCATAGCTAGCTGTCTAAACTTGTGAAAAGCCGAACAGCATCCCCGTCCAAGCTGTTTCACTTTCCCTCCAATATTATTATACACATAATAAAGACACATGGACTCGGTCGAGACCAAAAGCCATATTTTGCAACACCAGTGGCACATAGACAGTGAACAGAGACGGGGCTTTCGTCTGTCGTCTCCCCAACGTGACGTAGTGCAATGCATTGTGGGGGAAAAGAGAATCATTGCAATTCCTCCAGATCCCGACAGAGCCTATCCGCTTCCTCGGGTGTAGTGAATGTGTGCGTTCTCCCTCCGTGGTTTACTCTCAGAGTGGGATGCCTTTAGCATGCAGCTTGCGCTGCATTCCTATACATTCCTGGCGTCGTTGGATGGTGAAAGCGCTGTAGTCAGGCTTAAAACGCAGCGTTGCGTTGGAATCACAAATCGGGCCTTCCTGCTGTGCTTGTCTCGCCCCCTGGATAATTGCCTGACAGTCCTGGTATCTCAGGCACCTGAGAATCAGCGTGCGCGTCGTTGCACCCTTGCCGTAGATTCTGTGTGCCCTGTCAATTTCGATGGTAGCCCTGTTCCGTAAGGAGGGGATCCATTTTGGCAACTGGTTTTGCAAAAATCCAACTGGGTCATCTTATTCGCTGCCCAATGATGCGCACATTGTTTCTTCTCGATCTGTACTCCAGTTCAGCCAATTTCAACTCAAATTTCCTCTGGTCATCAATGCAGGCTTTCACCGTGTTTCTCATCTGTCTGCTGTCCTTCTGCACCTCGTCTAGTCGCTGTATTAGGTCTCTTATTGTAGTTCCCTGCCTCTCAAGCTGTCCTGATGTGTTGTAGCGAGGTGTAAATTTCTGCTAACGCTTCCTTCACTGCGATGCGGACCGCTGATTGAAGCCTGCTTTGTTGCTTTTCCAGGACCCCGGTCATAGCCTGCTCCATGCGTAGGTCCGAGTTAGCATCAGAATCCCCGCTAGCCGTCGCCATGTTAGTAGAGTTGGCAGAGTTCTGTGCTCGGTTAAACAGCAGTGAGTCCTGCTTTTTCGCTCCTGCAGGCATTCCTCTAAGTTACCGTGGTGATAAATGAAACAGTTGACGTTGAATAAAAAGAATATTAAAATGCAGAGATGGGGCGAGGAGCTTTAGCCTCGAGCAGCCATGCGATTCGTCGGTCACGTTATCTCATATTTCACTATTTTTGAACATAGATTTCAGGGTTCCTAAGATGGGCACATACTAGGGCTGTCAAACGATTACATTTTCTTAATCGCGATTAATCGTTGAATTTCTATAGTTAATCACGATTAATCACATGTTTTATCACATGATTAAAATTTTATTTATTCATTTTATTATTTTGCATTTCAGAACTGTTTTTGAGTACATATTAACAATGGAAAGCAATTCTTACCAGTGTATCTTGATTGGGAATCAAATGAATGCAAAGAAAATGACTTTATGAACTTGATTTTAAGATTTGTATTTGTTTATTATATATTTAATCTAGTCACACATTTGAATTTAGAGTCAATATTAGGGTTGGGTATTGTTTGGTTTGGATACTGGTGCTAAAGCGGTACTTTTAAAAGGGTACCGGTGCCTGAACCAATACTTTTTAAGAAAGTAAAAAAAAGAAGGGTACTAAACAGTTGGCGACATTAAAGAATGGCTTGTTTATTGCTAAGGCCATAATCGTCAAAATTAAATCTTTACCAGTTTCATTGAACGCACCGTCTGCAGCTGCAGATTGTTACATCCCGGTGTCGGAATCCTCTACAGTAAAATACAGACACACTTTACACCGTTTAGCGTTAGCTGTCAGCATTTTAACCATGTTTAATCCAGCTACTAGCTAGCGGTAGGCTAACGTTAGCTACTGTCGAGTATAGTGTTAACTAGCGTCACGTGCAGCAATGTTTCTGTTGCCTGTATCGTCTGTTTCAGAGCATCAGAGAGAAGTGCAGACATATCAGTGGCACCAGAATGAGGCACCGAAATCCGCGTTGCTATTCCTGCAGTAGCAGGATGTGTTACGAGGAAGTACGGCAAAATAGTAGCCTGTTAGGCACGACGCAAAGCCGAGTGAAGTGAAAATAAATTAATAAATGGCGGCATGCGATTAATACGATTAAAAAAGATTAACACATTATGCTCGGCCCTTAATCACATCGCGATTAACGCGTTAATGCTGACAGCCCTAAAAAAAAGTAATACCAAACTTTCTGAATAAATGTATTGTAGTCTTCATAGCCTTCTTCGGTCTCTGCCACCTTAACATACTTCTGACTTGAACCAAATCTCACCTTGACCAACATATTGTCCTACAAAGAAAACAACGTACATTCATGAAAAGTCTACAACCTTTTTTAAAGTCATGTTTTGTTTCCCCCTTGCCTTTACTATGCCACCTGGCGCCAACAGTGTACGACTAAATCAAATTAATTTGCATCATGCTTGTGTGACATCTAATATACTAAGTCACTTGAGCCCCTTTAATACCCAAAAAAATGTCCAGAGAATCTGACCTGGAGAATGCGTGGCCCTACCCTTGAGGAGATCGTCCGTGCGGGTAATTTCGGAGAGTGGCAGCGCCTTGACTTCTGCAACAATTGCATGGAGTGCCCGTGTTGAAGGGATCATCCTATCATTCTGCCTGGTATTATTTTAATCAAAATAATACCAGGCATTTATTATTTTTTATTTTTGTATTTTTCTAGTCACGCGTGATAATGACACACACAAATTCTAGCAAACATTCTCGACTGTACATTCTAGCTTACCTAACATTAGCCACATGGCAGTCCTGCTCACAGACTTCGACGCACGTCTTTACCAAGACGCAGATTTATACATGAAAGTAACTTAAATTGCAAGTAGATGATGTAAAAATGTTAATACACTGACTTTCCGTGTGTTTTAAATAACTTAACTTTACATTTTAACCAAAACAACGAAAGTGCAAAGAGCAGAGTAGAAATGTGGCTTACCGCGAAAAGTCCTGACACAAAGAGGAAGTAAAGCTAACGTAACAGTGCGGTCAAAATAAAATGCTAACGATACTTTCGCGATAACCCCCACACATTTACCTTTATTTAAAAGTGTCTAACCTTAATATGAAGCCCAATATACTTGTTTAAACAACTTAATAAACACATTCATTAAATCACGGTTCATAATATAACGTTAGTGCAACAAGTCACGATATCACATTAAACTTAGTTACTACGTTACCCACATGAACCCAATCTAATACAGCGCGGTGATATGACGCTAAGGAATTGTCAATCTAAAAATAACACTTGCACTCATTGTGATTTAATGTTAGCTTCGGTAATGTTAGCCATGACGGGACCAGTGTGTTGATTATTCTAATTTCTTAATGAGAAAAATATCACTATTCATCCTACTTAGGCTAAACCAGAGTATTTGGCTAAACATTCTTTTATGCTATTCTGTTAGCTAGCTAACCATGATGAGCTGGATAGCTAGCTAATGTTAGCTAACCAACAAGGATAGTTAACCTTTGCCAACGTTAACGTTACCTGTAGAAATTGTTGAGTTTAAAAAAGTTAAGACATTGGTGATGTTTTTAGAGCAATATACTTGCAGGTTAAAAATGTAACCTATTCTATGTAAACTGCCGTGTGACTGAGTGACACTGCAGCTGAGCCGAAAATGATTGTTTCAATACTGATTAAGCCTAATCAGCATCTGACTGCCTCACCCCAACCCTAGCTTTTAAAGAATTGATTAGGTCATGTCTGTTATTTAGCATAAAGTTAGAAGCTCCTTGTCCCCACACAATTAAGGAAACCTATTGTTTAAACAGTTTTGAGAGCCATCCCCTGTTGGGCCAGACTTGATTAGGACAAAGAATGTGTATTCCTGTAGTTTGGAAACAATTGACACCGACTTGGTAGGATCCTGTGACCAGTTGTGGCCTCAAGACACATGGACTGGGAAATAACACCTTTTCTTTTGAAGACATCTGACCAATAAGGAGGGATTTCATTTGAGGAACCACCCTCAACTTCTTTGGGATAAATTTGGGATATTGAGATGATTTCAAGACTGATTGATGTGACTCCAGAAGGGAGATGCATGTTTTCAGTCCACTGTCAGCTGCAGTGTAACATTTGCTTTTTGTCATGTCATTTTCATCATTCTGTTTTATTAAATCTTTTGTTTAATCTTCAATTGGACCAAACCTCGCTCCTTCCTCAGAGATCAACGAACACATCCCTTAGAATTTCTTAACAAAATACACACTACTGGGTAGAAAAATGTAATGAATAGACATTTGCTTAGACATATACTTACACACAAATCTTCCTAGTCACAGTTGGAGTGATGTCCGAACATGTCCAGTCCACAGAAAAGAGTCTGAGTGTCTGTCTGGCTACTAACGTTAGTCTCCCGCCTCTTTCAAACAATCACATGCAGACTTCTGGGAGTAATGGGTAACACTAGCTGTATTGTAAAATCAACACTGTAGAGTTGTTTGGATAGGGTGTCGGAATGGTATATGTTTATTCTCATCTAACCACAATCAAATGCACTCTATGCGGATGGCATGATTTAACGATGACAAGACGGAATGAAAACAAGCCGAAATGAAATGAGTAACAATGCCATTTTTAAAATGTAAGGAGTAGAAAGTACAGATAATTGCGTGAAAATGTAAGGAGTAGAAGTAAAAAGTCTGCTGTAAAATAATTACTCCAGTAAAGTATAGATACCCAAAATTTCTACTTAAGTAAGGTAACAAAGTATTTGTACTTCGTAACTTGACACCTCTGGGATACAATCAATACTTTCTGAAAAAGTGGACCACCTCTGCTAGTAAGTTACACAAAGTAAACTTCTGTGGAGAGTTCAGATAAGGAAACAATACCTATACTTACAGTGTCACATTTAGTTTTAATTTAGCTATATTCTCAAACAGCATTGGATAGCTGTTGTAATCATGAGAAGTTGGTAATTGAAATGTAGAGGTCAATATTTAGTCAGTAATATTTATTTATGTATTTATTAATTGATATAAATAGGATCCTGACTTTTCCCAGGCCACCGTCAGGTTCACATCTTTAAGTAAAAGGTTTTGAGTAAAATGTCACAACATCTGTTGGATAACATGCCATGAAATTTGGTACACTATGTCCCCCTCGGAGATGAATATTAATAACTCCTTTAATCCTTTAACTTTTCCTCTAGCGGGTGCAAACTCCACTGACCTTTTCACTAGGATCTCAAATTCTTGGGCCACACATTGTCCCCAAGGCTGGAGTAAATTCAGTCAACGCTGCTTCTTTCTTGTGACATTTATTTTACGGTATTTTATTATATTCTTTCTTTTTTGTCTTCTAGGAAGGTGCTTGGTTCTGGATTGATGGTACACCTGCTGTAGATTATAATTTCTGGTGTCCAGCACAACCTGATAATACCAGATAATACCAAAGAGGAATGCTGTATGCAGATTAATACTGGAGGTAAATCACAACAAGAACATACTACTAAATGACTGAAGGCAGTAGTGTTGTTTTTGTAAATGTAGCAAGTTAATGGCATTGTTGTCAGTTAAAGTCATAAGTGATGAAGGATGCTGTGATAAACAATACCACTGGTGGAAGTATTCAGTATTCAGAAGTATTCAGATCATGTACTTACATAAAAGTAGTACAACAGGACTCATTATGCATAATGGCTCATTTCAGAATGAAGTATTTTATATTATAATTGTTGATGCATTAATGTACATCACTTTTATGTTGCAGCTGGTAAAGGGGGGACTAATTTTAATTACTTTATATACTGCTGGGTAGCTTACATAATACATTTTTTGTTGATTATGCTTTGTATTAATAATCTAACTTTAGAAAGTAACTAAAGTAAAAGTATAAAGTGGCAGAAAATGGAAACACTCAAGTAAAGTACAAGTAGCTTAAAATTGTATTTAAGTACATGTATTTAGTAACTTTCCACCACTCAACAATACACATGGCTCTGTTTAAAGTAATACTTTAAGAATCTAATTTTCTTGGGATTCATCTTGAGATCCATATTTTTCTGAATTTCACATTTAAGTCACTTTTGTTCTTCAGTTCAAACGTAGCTGTTACTTTGTCTTAAATCAGTGTCTTTGTCTGTTAGATTATTAGACCAGTTTCAGGTTTTGGTTGGTGTAGCGCTGACTGACTGTAGACTGTGTTTTTGGTGTTTACAGGACCTGGTGGCAAATGCCGGGATGACGTAGGTTGTAGCAGTAAGCTACAATCAATCTGTGTCATGTCACGCTAATGATGCCTGAGCCGACACAGAGGCATGCATCACCATCAATCACACCAACACTAAAACCACCAAGGCCGTGTGATTGTGTGTCTGTCTGCGTACTCATCTGTGTTTGTGTCAAAACCTTAAAAAAAATCTTACCTAAAGGTTCAATTATCACATCTCTAATTCTGTGCTACTGTTATAACTGCCTAAAGGATGAAACGACAAGTGATGTAAACAGGAGCTGGAGAGCCTCTTAGAGCTTTTTTTTTTTTTAAGATTTTTTTTGGGGGCTTTTTCCCTTTATTTTAGAGTGACAGTGGATAGACAGGAAAAGGGAAGAGAGATGGGGGATGACACGCAGCAAAGGGCAGCAGGTCAGATTTGAAACCCGGCCACTGCAAAGGACTCAGCCTACATGGGGCGAACGCTCTTACTGGGTGAGCTAGAGGTCGCCCCGCCTCTTAGAGCGTTTAATAAGAGGAAATTGAATGGTTATGAAAGTCATGCTTTCTGCACAATCGTACTCTTTCATTTATCATGTCAAATTAAAACCATGCATTGAAACAAACTGTTGGGTGAGTCTGTCAAAAGTCTACTATTCACCTATCTTAATTCAAGTGCACACTTATTGATACTTCATCCAAATGTGACGTGGCTTTTCCGTTTTACAGTTTTTTACAACAGCTTACACACAAAATCTTTTGATCTCAATCGATTTTTTAAGCCTCTCAAATTGTGAGAAAAGGGGAGAGAGATGGGGGATGACATGCAGCAAAGGGCAGCAGGTCAGATTTGAAACCCGGCCGCTGCAAAGGACTCAGCCTACATGGGGCGAACGCTCCATGTAGCTGAGAAGGGTCTGACACCACCAGACCCTTCTCAGTTGTATAATCTCAAAGTTGCCGGAAGTTCGTCAGGGTTTTCCCAGGCTATCAAAGAGCAAAACTACATACCAAATCTCCAAAACCATAAGCTATTTCTCAGCCTTTCACTCCGTTTTCCATTGCACAAAACATGTTTTTCAAAACACGACACACAATTCTCTACCAAAGACACAAAAATCTCACAGGAAGTGACTTGCTTTCCTTTTCCAAACACAACCAATCAAAATGCTACACTTATTCACCTGGTCACACACACACTCCTCACATGTGCAAACACTAATTGCTTAACTGATCACTAACCAATCACTGCTTTAGTATAGGCCTATAAATAGGTCAAAGGTCAGATTACCTGTTTTGGAACAATGGATGTCAACAATAGACAGAGAGCAAGGGGAGTAGGAGGGAGAGGCAGGAGATGACGAGGACAAGTCCAAGGAGGAAGAGTTGGAAGAAGAGGAGGAAGAGGACGAGGGCAAAGAAGAGAAGGAAGGAGAGCCATCTCTGATGAGATCAGGGCCACACTTAACTGACCCCCCCATACGAACGCACACACACGTGCATGTGTACGTTTACTGTAGCCACAGCGTAGGAATGTGTGTGAATGGTGCCTGTAATATGGAAAATTAATAAATAAATAAAAATGAATACAGTCCATTTACACATACACACACACACAAATGTGTTCTTTATTCTAAAAATGATACCTTTGGTTTACATATGTCTGTAGTTTTGCTTTCTTGTATGCTACTGTATACAACACTGGGCTACTGTTACAACAATAATGTTATACCAAATACATATTTTCTGTTTCAACATTGCATTGGTGTTTACACTGTACTTCTCAACCCTTCAGCAAATTACTTTTACTGTAGAACATTGTATGGAAATGTGGATATAATCCTACGAAAGACAAAAGAGCTTTAGATTTAGATCAGTGTGTACATGATATATTCAAAAATGTACTGTTATGAAAAAAGTGTTTGAGATGTGTTTATGGCATTTTGAATGCAGTTTCATTTTGAAGGAGACATTTTGCATTTTGTGTGTGCAGTTTTGGGAATTGTGGTTTTGAAAAAAGGACAGTTATGAAAACGTGTAAGCAGTTGTAAAAAAAGCCCTGTAAAAGCAAACATTTTGACATACCATGTTATGTACATTCCTATATGCCAGAGAGCTGTTACTAACAGATTTAACTACAAATATAAAAATAACATTGCTTGATGAATGTTTACAAAAACATTACCAATAAATTTTACTTTTGCCTCAAAACATACACATATATACCTTATCAACAGCAGCTGAACTACGAGCAACACTCATGTTAAATCCCCAGAAAGTATGAAGACCCATGTGTAAAATTATGAGAAAATATAACCAAGAAATTGTAAAATAATCCTGTTTTTTTTTAAACTCAGTACATTGTTATACAATGTTTCATTCTGCACATTTTTCCAGTCTCTAGCAGGTCATTTTAAATTGTTTTCTGCCAGAGAATTGAGTCCAACATCAAGTGTAAAGCTGATACTTTCTTCTGTTCTATTCTCACAACTAAATGTGACTCAATGTGAAAAAAAAAGTATGCAAGTAAAAATTTTAAATAAAAGTACATAAAATAAAGACAATTGTTAAGTAACAAATGGAAATGTAACTTCCACCCCCACTTTTGAGTTACCATTACTATTCTTGCCAAATTTATTCCACAAGTGCCGTTTTAACTTAACCCATGAAGCTAAACGAATCAAATGCGACAAAAAGAACCAGAGGACAGATGGAATTGGAAAAGTTTGTAGCTTTATTGGTCATAACAGGACATGGTGAACAGTTACTCGGCATCTTGCTCCACCACAGTGGTCTTCTCGCTGACGTAGATGCCGTCCAGGAACTTTCTGATGTCCTTCTTTCTGACCGTGGTGGCCTGTTGGATCAAGGCCGCTGAAAAACAGAAAAGCCTGGTGAAGGGAGAGACCAGAACACATGCAACCACCGGTGAAATGTAACCAAGTACATTTACTCTAGAACCATTTTTGACTTTAGTATTTCTATATTATGCTACTTTATACCTTTACGCCACTACATTATACCAAATGTAATCATTACCCCTCTATTTAACATGAAAGGAGACATTGTGGGAGAAGAACATTGTAGTATTCATGTGGTTTAGAAATAACACTGGCTACAGCACTGTTGTCTGTCTCATCACTGATTGAGATTAGTCAGCCACCGCGTCGCTGCCATCTCACCCACAGTGATGAGGTCAATCTACCCTTCTACGACAACTCACCCAGCCACTGAGCAGACAAAGCAAGTGCTTTTGGAAGGGGGGAATACACTTTACACCACTATTCATTTGACATTAGAGAATTCAGATCAATACAAAATATAAATCAACTAATACATTTCTTATAGGTTAAGCTCCACAATTACAATTATCCAACGCAACGTTTAAGTGATGTACTCAATACATCAATTATAATCCA
This sequence comes from Sander lucioperca, assembly GCF_008315115.2. Lineage (NCBI taxonomy): Eukaryota > Metazoa > Chordata > Actinopteri > Perciformes > Percidae > Sander > Sander lucioperca. The sequence goes on from NC_050176.1 coordinate 26,296,528, forward strand.
GTGTTACAATACATCACTCAGAAATGAGACATTCTGCATGGGTACTTTTACTTTTGGTACTTAAAGTATATTTTGGTGCCAATATTTTTACTTAAGCTTTTGAATGCAGGACTTGTAACAATATATTTGTACAACGTGGTATTGCTACTTTTACTTAAGTCAAAGATTAGATTACTTCTTCCACCACTGCATGAAACCTTATATCAACACATGCTTTTTCTTACTGAGGCCCGATAGGCTGCATGACATGAGAAATATTAAAGACTGCATGCTCTGGTTTGTTTTAAATGTAGACAAACTGAAGTCAAAAAACACTTAAAGCCATCTGAAGCAATGAACAGATGGCTGGGCAACAGTTCAACACTAATTACAGACATTCAGTGGAACCATATTTTGGTGATATGATCGCGTATCGTTTCACAAAACTGAGGGCCAAATGAATTCTAATTATAAACAATATGGATTAGTAAATTGCATGTTTAAAGAGTTTTGATGTCTTGGTAAATATTGACGCTACTTACTTCAGTTTATTTTAATACATCTGCCATGTTGGGATGAGTCTGTACATTATTTATTTGAAAAATGCCTGAATATGACCAACTATAATTGCAACAAGAACAAGATGTCAAAATTTGGAAGTGCATCCGTCCCAAGTGTGTTCAGTACAACTGCTGTTTTCTTATTTTAAAAACAAGACTCAAGTCAGTATCTCAGTCAAGGAAAAATGCAGATATTTCTATGTATTTTGAATGCCTGCAGCAAAAAATAAGTCAGATTCAACTTTGGAGAAAAGCAACCTGACGTCAACCTGCTGTGGACCGTCATGTAACCGGAGATCAGACTCGTCTGTCCATATCGGGACGTGAATTTTGGATTGATGGTCAGATTAAAAGAGCGATTTACAGACGACATCTTTGGCTGACTTTTATAGAACACTACCCCTGAAAATAATCAATTACTTCATAAAAAACATATGGTTTTATATCATATTGCCCAGCCCTACTTCCATTAAAACATTTTTTAACCGGAAACAGAGCAATTAAAGAAAAGAAACAAGACAAAACAGACAAGTGTAAGAAACGTGCAAAGTAAAAGAAAATATAGGCCACAGGGGAGGCTTTGACGGCATTGTCTAACCTCAACGAGTGCAGATGCAACTTTTACTGAGTCGGTTCTTGTACTGTTCCCTTCTCAGACACGTAAATACCATCCAAGAACTTTCTGATATCCTTATTTTTGACTGTGGTGGCCTGTTGGATCAGAGCAGCTGGAACAGAGAGGTTGGGATGATGAGCAACACGTCACACATGGGATTACAATAAATACAGAGGAGTGGGGGGGGGGGGGGAATCAGACTGACAAGGGATGAGCACTGGAGTCAGGAAGTACTAAGATCATGATAGTTGTGTTTTGGCTCTATTTCACATTTGTAAGGAAATAATGAGGTTTCAGCTTTAATAAAATATGTTTACATATGAAAAGTGAGATTTTTATAGTTAAGCCCACACATTTTAGGGTACCAAAATGTATATGGCAATAGTACAAAATGAGTCATATTTAATGTTTGCTAATCTGTTGTAGTCAGTCTTTCTACAGACAACAAACCATCAGCTTACAATTCTTCCCTTGTGATGCTTTACCAGGCCTGTACAACTTGCTGCTGGTTTTAGGGGATTTCAGTCTCGTCTTCAAGTTAAATACATGCTCAGTTAGATATAAACCACTCAACACTATTACACTGTTGGGTTTATTGTGCTATTGCATTCTCAACTCCTACATCGTTGACCAAAGCACATATAAAGCTGAACATCAGCAATCTGTTTAATTAAAAGTCAAATGTGCTGTAATACAGAGCCAAAAAACAATATGCAACAGTCCTGCTTACCAACATGACTGTATACCAGTGGCTATAGAGGGAGAGGAGGATAGAGGGATGTGCTCACTTCAAATCACTGATAGTATTTTTTGTTTAATTTGTTCCAATGTAGAGAATAAAAAAGGTGCTGACATTAGCCTTGATATTACAGATAACTGAGGTCAGTGGGTTTGCAAGGATTATCTGAGCCATTGATATTTTGTTAAGCCAATTTTTTTTGGACATTGATCTTTGCATTTTCCTGGTAAAATAATTGTTCTTCAGAGCTCTAAAGTAATTCAAGTCACTTTTGCTTAAGTGCTCACAAATCAGCTCATATGTAACCTTGATTTTGCTTTACTAGGAACAAGCCCAAATTGCTTGGGAACCACTGTCTTCAGTCATCTTTGAAATCAAATACCGTATTTTGAAAAAAAACTAAGTGCTGCAATTAACTTAATTCTACCATATACATTTAAATCAGAATTGGCTGCAGTTTTCTACATCACAACATTTATCAATGAGAAAACTGTAAGTGCACCTCAAATAGTAACGAGGAAGTACTACTTTATATGGCAGGAAAAATACTAAGTGTCAAAAAACTCATGTTGACAGTTCAGGGAACTATTCTATTTGTTCTGTAGAATGGAAGAGGGGGCTATACATGAAATAAGGATTTGACAGGATTAACTACAACACCATATGACTAATGTAAACTAGCAGCACAGTAATGTCTATAGTTTTGGGTAAGAGGTACCAGCCAGTCTGCCAATCACGTCACCAACAGATTTCCTGATGCGTTTGAAAGTATTACACCAAGCTTCAAGGTAGCTTTAATGAACTAAAGTGATTATATCACAAATCCTGCTAAGAACGTAATGACAAACAATCCACAAATTCTTAGTTGAGGAGTTTTAAAAAGCAGAATGTATGAGTTCAAACATGGGGAAGGTTAGTAGCAGGTGTAGTGTTATGAATCATTCCGCTGTAATGTTGTGAAAAATATTTGTGCCATGTAGAAAAGCTGTAGAGAAAGAAAAAAAAAGACAGACAATGTACCTGAGTTTGACACCAGCTCAATGTCGTTACCCTCCAGCACCAGCTCGTCCTTCTGGGCAGCGGAGACTGCACAGTTAACACCTGGGGGAGAGACATTTTTTAAACTATTCACAATGGGATAAAATTACTGCTACACATGATCAAATACAGACAGCAGTAAAGCAGACTGCACTTCTACAGCGCTCTTTCAAACCAGAGGACAAGATAAAGTGCATCACTATGCCGCTAATTCATCCACACAGATGGTGGTGGAGCTTCTGTGCAAGGCGAGGGCATTTAGCATTTTTTTTTTCCACAGAAAATGCATCAATTCTGTCCTCTAGAACGAGCAATCTGTATGTAGCTTAGATGTACTCCATCACTTATGCCACATCTTAGAAACTTGGATTTGACAGAAAATTACAATATTATTGGACCCTTACTTTGATATTTTCATAACTTGAAGCAGACTTACCAGCCCTCATTCGGACACGGCGGATGTACTTCTCTCCCAGGAAGTTCCTGATCTCGACCAGAGTTCCAGTCTCCTGAATGACGACGTTGATGGGAAAATGGGCGTACACAGAACGCATTTTGTACCGGAAACCCTGCAGTCAGACAGAAGCGAGAGGCATTGAGCCAAAACGTGAAGGCAAACAAAATAAATGGTTCTACTAACAATAGCCAGCCAAACAGAACAGAAGCCATGACTACAAAACATACTAATCCTACCATAGAGGCTGGGCACAGATGTTATAGCAGTTTGCCATCGGTAGAATTAGCCTTTATCAATAACTCAATCATCAGGTAAATGTAACTAGTCTCACCAAAGTGACTCCCTTGATCATGTTCTGGACGTGGCTGCAGATGGTGCGGACTGTGGCCAGCTCCTTCCTGTTTCCCCACCATTTATCCACACGAAGCTGAGGAAGACAGTAAGAGACTCCCATTACTTTCATTGTCAGAAAACAAAAGCAATTTGAAGACATTGCTGACATCTGGGATTTTGGGATGGCCATGTTTACAAATTACTGGCAATTTTTAGATGCAATTAATTGGGGGAAAAAAAGCTGGTCAGATGTAAAAAATATGGTAGATGTTAGTTATCCATCACAGAGCTGATTAACTGCATTGAGCTGCCCTTTTGAGTTATTTGAGTGCATTGAGACAAGGGCTTCTTAATATTGTTATCCAACTTTCTTGTGATGTATGAGCAACACATTTTCATGCTACAAATGCCCTGTACAGATCTGATTAGGCTGCAATTACCATCAACAAGATAATGAGTTATTGAACGTTTACAAATATGCAATAGAAGATAAACATACATGCATGTAGAACACAATCCCTGTTTTGTGCCTCAGTTTGATTCTTAGATCATTTTTTAGTGGTTATCGTGGTAATAATAAACCATAATGCCCAGCTGTATGAGCCTGCATAGACATTGCTGTTATAATTCAGTTTTACTTATCAGTCATGTCCGTTAACAGGGTCAACAGTACAATGAATGAATTGGGCGAGAGACAGGTCAGCTCAGCATTAAAAGCACTGAATTGTTCTGCATTTTGCATCATTTGAGGCAAACAAGACTTGTTCCTCCTTACCTTCTTCTGTTTCTTGCCCAGCAGACTGAGCTCTAGGTTGATGTGGTTGAACTCCCTAACGAGTTTGCCACGGGGCCCCTTGACCGTCACTGTCCGCCCCTTCAACCTCACCTCGACTGCAAAAAGAAAAAAAGACATGCACACAAAAGTAAGAAGCTAAACTCCACACAAATTATTAAAGAGGTTTAAATACCAGACACCTCAGGATTATCCTGATAGTGTGCAATAACCACCAGATTCTTACCATTGTCGGGGATGTCGACGGTCTGACTGCTGAGAATGGTCTTCATTCTATTAAAAAAAAAACAAAAAAAAAACAGACTGTTTAATGTTTAAACCCATAGGACTGGGGTCTTCAACCTTTCTTCATCTAAGGGCTACTTAAAAAATATATAAAGTGGCCAAGAGCTAGTTGCATCACATCGCTTACATTTGTTTATATAACACACGAGATGAATGAAGCTAACGTTTGTAACGTTACACGCATGAAATTGCAATACCCAAAGCTTAAGAAAAATCTTCACGTCAAGGTTCATGACCATTTTACACTTTGTATGGATCACATAGCTAGCTGGCTGAAAATATTCCCATCAGGATCCAAGAAAACATTATCACTTTAAATTTCTATGGCCCACAAAGTAAGCTACCTCACTTTTAATATCGTGGTAATTTTGTGTCTCAATTTGTCAACCTATTAGCGAGCTAGCTACTTGTTGAGACCCCTGCCTTAGGATAACGTTACGTGACAGCAGTTAACGTTACTTCTAAAGTTCAGATTAAAGGGTGCAAAGTATCCAGTGCTGACCTGAGGTGTTGTTGTACATCAACTACCGTTACATGTTTGGTTTTACATTAAAATGTGGCCACTGTAAAATTCAGTGTCTAGCTGAAGCAACTCAGCACCGCCTCAGTGAGTTATAACTAGCATTTGCGCTAACGAAAAGCTAGATTAAGCTGTGACACAGGTGTGAACCACGTATGATCACTTAACTATGATAATTCTGCTCCATGTAAATGAGCGTAATTAGCAGCTGATACAACAAGAATACTATCTTATAAAAATAATAGTTAAACGCGATAAGGCCCTGCGCATGAACAGGGCTACAACGCCAGGCCTCCGACAGACAGCGTAATCAAAAGAAAAACAACTAACATATTGCTTAACAAACCTAAAGTAAAGGCAAATACAGCTTATAATGCGTAATACAATGCTGCCCGCATCTGGTAGTTCAAAATTAAGCCAAAAACATATTTAATTGACACAGATGGAGCTAGATGAAATCCAAGAAATAATCTTTTCAGCTATCCTCACCTCGCCGGTAGCAGAGGAAAGGAGGAAGGAAGGACGTCACGACGCAATTGTAGAGCACGTACGTGCTGTCATCAGGCAAGACAATCGAGCAACTTCATGATTATTTTCGTAGGATATGTCTGATATATTTATAACAGAGATGTAGAAAATAGCAAAATAGTGTTGTTTTAAAATTGGGAACAAGTGCCGACCGGCACAGAAGTTGTTATATTGTCTAGCTATTAACTATTAACTGTCAATGTTCTCCCATTTAGCTCTGCCGCATTCTTGTCAGTTTGTAAAGACCGCAATTACTATCAGTCGAGTAGGAAAAACCTTTCACATCAACATTCTAAATGTTGGGTCTTCTTGTTTCCAACCTCATTGTAGCTTACCTTGTTAAATAAAGGTTTAATTATAAAATGCATCTCCAATACTTTACAAATGTACTAGTTTAGCGCATTTAACTGATTTTGGAAGTATCTATGAACGCCCCAACTTGATATATCTATGGGGCAAAGGAAGGTTTTCCTATCTTCCCATTGTGCGTACATTAAGTGAATGCAGCGCCAGACCAAAGCAGCCGCTTGTCGAGGTTTGTTGCCAATGACAGTCGCCTGCTAGCTAAAGTCATGGCGCTGCTCAAACAAAGTTGTTGTGTAGTTGGCCGTTTCTCCACAAACCATCTATGGCTGAGTCCCAGATGCATCCCACATGTACGTATTTCCACTGCTCGAATATTCTCCAACTATTAAACACTGACGGTATTGGATATCTATAACGGCTACCCTCTGGTGTAAGCCTGATCACGGGCCTTGAAGTACTTAGCTAGCTAACGTTATGTTTTGTAACTCAGCTGAAATGACAGTAATGGCTGTTTATAACTCCCCAAATAAGTGGCATGGTGCACGGACTTGTAAGCATTATGACAATGTAGTCCTTGCTCTGCAGGTTTACACCAGCAGTCTGACAGCTGTGGAGAAATCCTCCTCAAACCGAGCTGACAGAAAGAAGGAGCTTCTGGGTGACGACGGGCCTGATCTACAAGACTTCATTTCAGGGGAATTATCGGAGAAAAACAAGTGGGAAGAGTACAGAGGCAACCTGAAGAGAGAGAAAGGAGAGAGGTGAGACGGCAGAGATATTGCAGCAGTGAGAAAGTGTTTGTTTCCTATTTCATCTGTGAGTGTATCAGAAGGGTTCAAGGACCAGATCAGACCAGACTTATCCACCAGACTGTGCTGAATTGACAATAAAGTGCCTTTACATTAAATCCCTACTGTTGCAAAAACTTAATTGAGTCACTTGAATCTGTTTTATTTTACTAGGAAGTTGTTGTGTTGTCATTGGTGAGACCACACAAACTTGTCAGCGAAAGAGACAAGTATAAAAGAGACAAGTATAAAAGAGACAAGTAACAGTAAACAAACAGAATACAAAACTGTAACGGAACGAGCAAACAGTAAGAATACATGTAAATACTACATAATGATATATGCTTGTATGTACATTATGTGTGCATCTGTACACTAGGTATTGTTTGTATTGCATTAGAGACCCAAACCAACTTTATTAGCCAAGTATGTGTACAAATACAAAGAATTTGGTTGTAAGTTGCTCTCGATTTACAGGAAGATAGCAATAGACATACCTGTACAGCTACGAACAAGAACAACAAGCTGAACAAAGATAGGTAATAAAAAATAAACAGAACTATTATGTACATACAAGTAGGAGAAAAAAGATGTTTGTGTATGTGACGAAATGTATTCACTGATTCATCATGGAAGACCAAATGTAGTAAACCTCACAGGCCAGCCAGTTCCTGCTTATCAGGCAAATGTTAATACAGAAAAAAACCTCAACCTCACAGGTGCCCCCCACAACAGCCCATACTACAGTCTTCGCCCTTTTGAGTGAACCTGGATTTGTGTGTCACACTTGGATAATCGTAATCGAATCGTGAGACCAGTGAAGATTCACACCTCTAATATATACAAACACACATAATACATACAATGCAACAAGTCAAGTGTTCTGTAGTGGATGTGGGGTGTATCATGGTGATGCAATCTACACTACACTTTACAGAGGATAGTGATGTGTAGTTTTAGTTCTAAGAGATTGTAATTGTTTTCATATGGTAGTTAGTGGGCTGACTGAGCAGCAATTTTTCATGTTTGTTTCCTCACCTTGAAGTTTTACTGCTGTATTAAAAAGGGCAAAGCAAATCACAGTATGATAAGAACTCGCTAATGTAGCTATCCCTTTTTAATATTTAATTTTGGGCAATGTTGCATCTTGTTCAGTAGGACATCGTTATGGTTTTAAATTACATTACATACATGAATCCTTTATCTATAAAATATTTTTTTTCTGTTAATTTTCTCAAAAGCTACAGTGACATACAGTGCATACATACAGTGATAAAAGATTGTATCCACATCTTCTACACCTACAGTGGTGAATGACTCTGCTGCTGTTTTTGTGACAGGCTGCGCCTTCCCCCATGGCTCAAGACGGAGATCCCCATTGGAAAAAACTACAACAGGCTGAAGAACACTCTGAGAGACCTGAACCTGCATACAGTGAGTTGTGTAGACAGGTGACAAGTTAAATGAATAGTCTGCGTAAGTGAGTGGAGAAATGCAGATGCTTCAAAAATGACAGGGGGGCATTGATATTAAAAATGTTTAGTTCCACCTGTACCCTTTGATGTAATGGTCACAACAAATCCATTCAATGTTATTTTATTTGTTATATTTAACTAACTTTATTTATACTTCGGAGTATCAGAGCTTAAACATTAGAATATGCAAGGGGGAGACACAAAAGTTATGTTAACTTGTATGAAAGAAGAGGATTTGTTTTTTTTTACATTGTTCATGAAAACAGAATATTTGTTAGCTTGTATTGAATTTTGACTCATGGCATTTTGAAACCCATATGCAAAAGAAATACTTGCTTCAACTATATCCTTCACATACATGGGCTTAAGTGATATAGTGTGTTTTACCTTGAAACTACTTGCTTATCAGACTAATATGTCTGATAAATACTTCTGACACTGAAGACAAGTCCAATAAACATGTCAGTCAGTTCTTGTGCATTTTTAAGACTCTGTGTCTGTCTTTTCTCAGGTGTGTGAGGAGGCCAGGTGTCCTAACATTGGGGAATGCTGGGGAGGAGGAGAGTACGCCACAGCCACAGCCACCATCATGGTAATCCTCCTGGCACACTGTGACTGATTTTCACTGACCGTTATAGAAAAGCACACTTTTTTTTGGGAGTCAAAAAAGGCACTTTGATATTATCTCTGTGCCTAGTAAGTATGTATGTGTCTGCACAAGCTAAAATTTTCCAAAAAAGAAAAAAAAAAATCATATTTATTGCTTTAGGAAGTGCTTCTAGTTTCACATAATTTTATAAATATATGTAAAATCCATAACCCACACGTTTTAATAAAACTATACCTGCTGCTTGTGTATTAGTAACATATCACACAAGATACATTTCTGTACAGATTATTTGCTCCAGTCCTATGACATACATACTGTATACTAACTAAGTTTTTTTTTCCCCCTGCTCTCTTTTATATGTAGCTGATGGGGGACACATGTACCCGTGGGTGCAGGTTCTGCTCCATAAAGACCGCCCGTCGACCTCCACCTCTGGACCCAGACGAGCCCTACAATACAGCCAAGGCCATCGCTGCCTGGGGACTGGACTATGTTGTTCTCACCTCAGTCGACAGAGATGGTAATGTCTCCTTAAATCTACCTAATTCTTCCCAGGTGTGACTTTACACCATTTAAAAGGTTTACAAAAAATATAATATATATATAAACAATATAGTTTGTCAGCAGCGATGGCCTGTAAAGCCACATTTTCCTCCTCCCCCTCCCCCCCCCAACAGATATTGCTGATGGAGGAGCAGAGCACTTTGCTAAAACTGTCTCCAACCTAAAAGAAAGGTACAGTATAATCTCCCATTGCTTTTGGATTCATTGGGTGTTTGTATCTTAATATCTGTGCAAAATAACAAACAAGCACTTCTGTCATCCTCATTTTAGGGACTCTCAGATCCTGGTTGAATGTCTGACCCCTGATTTTCGTGGTGACCTGGCAGCAGTAGAGAAGATCGCCCTGTCAGGGTTGGATGTGTATGCCCACAATGTGGAGACAGTGCGAGAGCTGCAAAGGTACTGACTGAGCCTAAACACATTGCATCTGTATTTTACCAGCTGTTATTATATTGGCTGTAATTCTTTTATAAGATGATGAATGATCAAGGTTAGAAGCTGAGCATCTAATCTCTGTTTCAACATTAAGAAAAGCCTGAAGGCTTTGACTTCATCAGCTCGTCAGTCTCATTTTAGTGGCTTCTGATCAGCCACCAAGCCAAAGAATATCAGGGTTTTTGAATAATGAGAACTTCTCTTGTAAAGGCATCATTAGAAAATGGCAAACAATGACAACAAACCTTTTATCCTTTGCACAAAAGTAAAATGTGTTTGCAGTAATATGCAAGAGCACTGTAAAATGTGTCATGTTCAGCTGCTGTATAGCAAAGTTTAAAAGTCACCAATCACATGTTCTAATGTAAATACAAACTTTACAGCTTGTGTCCATACATGCACAAGCTGACTGGTATAAAAATCTGATTTATATTTTTAAAAATACTGTATGTAGTGTGTGTAGTTGTTTTAGTGTAGTTGTTTTACTCTACTTGGTTACAACTCCGCCACAAGAGGAAAGCCAGTTAGTCATAGGCAGGAGGACAGTAAACACACACACTGACCAGCAGGGGGCACATCACATGCAGAGTTTTACATTTATATAATACTTAATTCAATACATTGTACACATTTCCTCCAGGGCAGCATTTCAGGCTCACAAATGGGTTCTTGCTTTAACCCCTGGCATCAGAGCCATTTCTGTTAGTATGGGGAAGACACAATGTAGAAGTGTTTGATTGTTAATTGTTATCTGGGTATACATTTCAAGTATAGGGGTACATATTTACCTTTTTGATTATTTCAACCAGGGTGTCTATCTGTCCCATCTGTTTGCAGGTTCGTGCGTGACCCCAGAGCGAACTTTGACCAGTCTCTGAGTGTCCTGAAGCACGCTAAAAAGGTCAAACCAACTGTGCTCACCAAGACTTCCATCATGCTGGGACTGGGCGAGACTGACCAACAGATACTCAACACCTTGACTGGTGTGTACACATAGGCATACCTCCAGTAATTTTGACACAAAGTACAATTTCCTGACCACACTGTTCTGGTGATGTTGCAGAGTTGCGAGAGGCAGGAGTGGACTGTCTAACACTGGGCCAGTACATGCAACCCACTAAACGCCACCTAAAGGTAACATATTACACTTTATGCAGTATTTCCACATTTACTTAGAAAAATGCACATTTGGTAAATTATTGCACACGGTGACAATGTGTGTTTGGGTCTAGGTGGAGGAATATGTCACTCCAGAGAGGTTTGCCCACTGGGAGAAAGTTGGGAATGATATGGGATTCATGTACACAGCCAGTGGGCCACTGGTGCGATCTTCCTACAAAGCAGGTGAGAAACACACCCTCCACAGTTTTAACACGCACAAGTTATGGATGGCCCAGTTTACGGATGGCCCAATTTATCCCAGTGACATACAGGGCGACTTTATTTTATTCTACAATTACAGAATATTCAGATTCAGCTGAAACTCATTAAAAGTGAATCAGTGCATACAGACTGCAGCAGCAGCATTAAGGGTCAATTCACCCAAATTGGAACAAAATATATTTTCTCACTTACCCCCAGTGGTATCTAGACATGCAGATGTGTTTGGGTTGAGATACCTGCCTCTGAGACATAATACAATGTAGGTGAAAACAAGTTTGTTTATGCTGAAAATTTACATTTGAAAGTTCAGCAGCAGCGACATCTTTCGTAAATAATGATCAAGTAGTTCCAGTGAAAACTGTTCAGTGAGGTCTGTGGTCTATCCAGAGTAACTGGGACATTTCTTTCTACTTGGAACTTTGAGATCTCAAAACATCAACAGTTAAAATGCAAATTATTGGTGTGGCTATGAAGTAAGTGTGAAAACATGCATTTTCGTAAGTTGGGTGAACTGACCCTTTTTGCTTTTTAGCTTAATTTACCTTAACTGAACAGCTTCGGAGTCATTTGAATGGTTATGTGACTTTTTTCGAGTTGAATGGTGGTCGTCTCGCTTCCCCCTAGCGCCTGTGAGCCATGCTTTCGGCCCGTGAGCCGCCGGCCTCAGCGTCAGGAAGTATCGCGTGATATCAGGTCTCGCGATGTAAAGAATTGCTTCATGGCACTGCACACGTACGCCCAGGAACCGGCTAGCAAGATAGCGATGGAGTTTTTCACACTATCGTCATGGCTGAGCCGGCAAAAAAGAAACAGAAAGCTAGGAAAGCATTGTCGGAGGAACAGAGAAAGAGGAAACGGTAGACTGACCGAGCGAGGAGTCAGACACAAGTAAACATAGGAGCTGCCAAATGTCTATTCCGAAGCTGTAGGGGGAGCTCTATAGAGAAACCTGCGAGCAAAAAGCGAGAAAACTGCGAAGAAATGTTCCAAACTGCATAGCCAGTGTCGGTACACGATCCGTTCTGCCTGCACGATCCGTTCTGCACATGCGCAAAATGTTCGCGCATGCGCGGTTGTACGAGGATTTACGACACTGCACGATCTGTTCCACGCTTCCGGTCGACAGCCAAGCTAACGTTAGTTTAGCTAACAGCTAATTCGGCTAACTGCTAGCTGAGACAGCATGTAATAACTTTAAAAGACCCTCAAAATAAAACTTGAAAATAAACGTTGACATATATAACAAACACCTAACATATATAACAGCTGTTACGTCAGTTCTACTTTACTTGTGCTCATTTAAAATACAATCACTCAATACTTGTCTTTATTGTTATTACTGTGAAGTCTTAATTTAGCTGTAGCCTGCTTTTCCCATTACGTTTGAGTTAACGTTATTTTAGACTGAATCTAGCTGTCAGCTAGCGGTTAGCCGAATTAGCTGTTAGCTAAACTAACGTTAGCTTCCCGGTGGAGGCTACCCATAGGCTAGCGTGGAACAGATCGTGCAGGTCGTATGGATACGTAAAACAGTATTATCTTGCGCATGTGCAGAACGGATCGTGCAGGCAGAACGGATCGTGTACCGACAGCCAGTCCTTCCAGAAAAATGGCGGGTATGGCTGCAGCCTGGAGCGTCCCATGTCAAGCCGTCCCGTCTCATGCCGTCTGTCGGTACACGATCCGTTCTGCCTGCATGATCCGTTCTGCACATGCGCAAGATAATACTGTTTTACCGAGGATACGACCTGCACGATCTGTTCCACGCTAGCCTATGGCTAGCCTCCACCGGGAAGCTAACGTTAGTTTAGCTAACAGCTAATTCGGCTAACCGCTAGCTGACAGCTAGATTCAGACTAAAATAACATTAACTCAAACTTAATGGGAAAAGCAGGCTACAGCTAAATTAAGACTTCCCAGTAATAACAATAAAGACAAGTATTGAGTGATTGTATTTTAAATGAGCACAAGTAAAGTAGAACTGACGTAACAGCTGTTATATATGTTAGGTGTTTGTTATATATGTCAACGTTTATTTTCAAGTTTTATTTTGAGGGTCTTTTAAAGTTATTACATGCTGTCTCAGCTAGCAGTTAGCCGAATTAGCTGTTAGCTAAACTAACGTTAGCTTGCTGTGGAGGCTAACGGCAGACCGCTACAATCAGCTAGCGGTTAGCCGAATTAGCTGTTAGCTAAACTAACGTTAGCTTGGCTGTCGACCGGAAGCGTGGAACAGATCGTGCAGTGTCGTAAATCCTCGTACAACCGCGCATGCGCGAACATTTTGCGCATGTGCCGAACGGATCGTGCAGGCAGAACGGATCGTGTACCGACACCGTCTCGTCTCATGCCGAGGCGTGTCCAACGGTAAGTTCAGAGGGTCAAAAATACGAAATCGAATTATTTTCCAGATGGAGATACGGGTAAGTTCATGGGCGTCAGTTTGGTTTGAAATGTGTTGGTGACAGAGACGCAAATTTGGAAGTACATTTCCAGAAGTGCTGGGTACAATGACGCATTATTTTTTTTTTTCTCTTTCGAGCAGGTCATGTTTGAAAGACGCTGTCCTGTAGCTAATGAATAAAAACGTGGTTTAATGTACGTAAACAATGATTACCAAATGTCTCTCTCATATTGCTGCTCATAACCACTGAAAACTGTCAAAAAATCCAACCCAAAGTGCAATTATTATGGAAGTTATCTGACATCTGACGCGTTTCTGCTTCACATTTTCAGCAGGGCAGCGGAGCCGCTGTGGGTTGACTCCCCACGGTTCTCATGAGCTTTATAAGTCATAATGTGAAAAAGCTTAACGTGGTTTAATGTACCTAAACAATGATCAATCATCACCACATTTCTGGTTAGATTTTTTGACAGTTTTCAGTGGTTATGAGCAATATGAGAGAGACATTTGGTAATCATTGATCATTGTTTAGGTACAAGCTTTTTCCTCGCCATAGGTTGTAACAATGAAGAAGAAAATGTTAATGTGAGAACTTAACCGTTGGAATGTGAGAACTTAATCGTTGGATTTCGGTTTAGTTCTTTTGACAGGCTTAAGTGTTCATTATAAGATATGGCCATGAGAAATTTGGTGATGATTGATCGTTGTTTAGGTACACCATACATTAAACCACGTTAAGCTTTTTCACGTTAAGCAGAATGTCCAGAGAGAGAGAGAGAGAGAGAGAGAGAGAGAGAGAGAGAGAGAGAGAGAGAGAGAGAGAGAGAGAGAGAGAGAGAGAGAGAGAGAGAGAGAGAGAGAGAGAGAGAGAGAGAGAGAGAGAGAGAGAGAGAGAGAGAGAGAGAGAGAGAGAGAGAGAGAGAGAGAGAGAGAGAGAGAGAGAGAGAGATGGTTGGGAGGGGGAGAGATTTTTTTTGCATCTGTCGCTCAAGAATTATATGTGTTATGGACTTTTTTTTAACTAAATTGAGCTAGAGGTTTTCAAAAAAAAGTGGTGGGTACAAAATGACTCATGACGAAATGTGGTAGGTACCCACTGTCCCCACACCGAAATCGACGCCTATGGCACGTTTGTTGCAATCAATTGAAAAACGTTTAAACTGTAAAGTTTAAAGTTTAAAGTAACAATTTTAGCCATACATATAGTTTGCTGATTTCTGGATGTTATTGTTGTGTCCCTGATGTTAACGTACATTTGATGAAACCTGCATCAGCGTTGGTTGACATTTGTTAGCGAATATTATAACTCTATACCTAGAGCAATTTATGGTTGCAGACAAATGTGGTTTCTTTCTGTGATTTTCCTTAAGGTACACTCAGTGTCTTAAAAAAAATAAAGTATTAAAGTAGTAAACGCCAGCTTTTATTTTGAAAAGTAGAAGCTCGGTGACGGCACCAGGCGGGACGGCATGAGACAGGATGGCATGAGATGGGACGCTCCAGGCTGCAGCCATACAGTCTTGGAAAAATGCGGAGCTTTTTTGTGATTGTTGCGGGCAAAAATCCTTGATTATGCGGCACGTTTTCTAAAAAATGCGATGGAATATGCGGGATATTTATGCATTTTTATGCGATGAAACTGCGGTTTCATCATGGCTTCATCGCGGGGTTTGCAGCTTTTCGATTATGTTCACGTCGCGTAATTACGTCACTTCATAATGTTCCCATGGCAACAGGGGAAAATGGCTGCTCTTGTGTGAAGTAAACGCAACATTTTTCAACTTTCTGCTAAGATATATGTGACTTTTTTTGCAACAAAAATGCGGGGATTATGAAATCATGCAAGCCCCGCATATTTTGCGCGGAAATCGGCAATTTATGCGGCGAAAGTGCGGTGTATTTGAAAAAAATGTGGCCCCCGCATAAATATGTGGACTTTGGCTGATTATGCATTGAATTATGCGATCGCATAATCGCGTTTTTCTGGAGGGACTGCATAGCGCCCCTTTAAATTGGTATGCAGTGATCAAGACTAGTTTTCTCACAAAGCTCTTGTAAGCACATCACAATCATGTGAAACCGAAATAGGTCATATGTCAGGTGTTGGTCACAGCTTACATCTAGCCAGTGCTATATTGCCACAGCATACATTAATATATATCATACAACTTAATAGAAAACATAATGGACAGCAAGGTAAATGCATTTGTTCATTTAGTTCATATGAGTCAGACACAATATATATTTTTCTAATCTGTCATTTCTCTTTCCAGGGGAGTTCTTCCTGAAGAATCTACTGAAGAAGAGAAAAGCAGAAGTCACTATAGCAGAATGAAAAGCACCAAACCAGCAGCTTCTAGGGGCTTTCTCCCTTTAGTCACAAGTATACTGTACCTATAACTATACACATTAACGGTGACAAAATCAACGTTTACTCCTGCCGTACTATAACGCATCATTGTAACCTGTAGCACAGAAAACACCTTTACCAAACTTAATATGTAACGTATTAACAACCTGGGGTAACAAGAGGGCAGGTGAGAGTACAGAAGTGAGAGTACAGAAGTGACATTAGCAAGACCTCACGTAAGTACAGGGACCATTCTCTTCCTTTTCATGCACGTTCTCCACCTTTCACCTGCGACGACCCAAAGGTCGACCGAGGACATCAAAGAGAACAAGCAGCAGTTAGAGGCCTGCAGATATGTAGATAAACTACAGACTCTGTCCACATACCCCTGCCAGGAGAAAATACAGCCTAGTGATAGCAGTAGCTGTAATTTGCTGTCTCTGCACCTCAGGGGCCCCTAAATCAAATCCACCGTGAACTCCCTCCCCTCAGGGGCCCTGGACTTCAGGTAGAGAGCGACTGATCTTTAACCATGAGCTCTTTGATGTCTGCTGCTTCAGGACTGATTTAATGAAGCGTTTAAGGGAGTTTTTTGTTTTGGTCTATGGGTTCTTGCAGTGGCTTAAATTTCAAACAAATCTATGTTTGCTGAAGACTTGTAACACTGTTGAACGCTGTTTTAAATTTCCACTACATTAGGAAAAAAATACAATTTAAGCCCAAATTGGCCTTTTGTTAGGTACAGAAGTATAAAAAGAGGTACTTTTGATATCTGTATCGGATAAAAAGCCAATTTGGGCTCAAACTCCTTTTCTAATGTAAAATAATTTAAACTTTACACTTGTACAAGAAAGATGTCCATTTATTTTGCACACTAATTGTTTAGACAAAACAAATCTTTAAAATGTACATTTATATTTAAAGAATTAAAACTCATCAGTCGACATTTGCTGGTTGTAATTTGTTTTTCTTTCTATTTGGAATTAACAGGCACAAATTGAGGACACATCACATTTTATTGCATCTCCATTTTTAGTAAACAGTCAATGATACATAGAACAAATACCAGTAAGAGTCATAAAAATATTTTTTTTTAAAAATAGTATAAAATTGTTTTGCAATTTAGCAACACTACTTGATTATCTAGTAAATACTGTCAGAAAGTAGACTCACAATAAAAGTGTTCATTTGGAATAGAACATGGACGGTGCATCTATGGCTGCATCTGAAATGTTTGGTTGACAAATGAAATGTATAAAATGAACAGTTTGTTGATGGTTTACCAATAAACATCTTCCAAAGATTCGAACACATTCATGGATCACATTCACACTATATTGGACTGAAGGCTCAACTTCTTCCCCTCAGACCCACTGCAGGGGAGCAGTTAGTCACACTGTTTTGGCCTTTTTCGATAATTAGGCGTGTACCAGCAATAAAAAGGTTAAGAGAGGAATGTGTTGCATGTTGTTTATGAGGAGCTGAAGGGAGTTTTTAGACTTTGGCTTTCTTGGTGGGAGGTTCACTGGCAGCGATGCGAGGACAAGCAGCTGCCGGAGTGTAGGGAATTCGTGTTGCGATCACTTTCTTACCGATGGTCTCGATCTGTGGACAGAAAAAGCAGCAAAATGATAGAAGTCAGTTCACCAACTTTGATTTAGTATGAGATGTATAACATGCACGTAATGTGCATTGTGTGGTGTGTTTTCTTTCTGTCTGCTCACCTGGAAGCCAATGTTCTGGAGGTGAGGGTGGAGGTGGTCCAGCACTCTGCGACCATCAAATATAAAGGCCGGCTTCAGCATCTTCTTGTAAATCTTTTCATAGTCCAGCTCCTATGGTGGAATTTGAGGGTTATGATGACTTAAAGGTTGTTTTTTTTTATTCCAAGATGGAAGCAATTTATAAAGATGGTAGGAAAACAATGTGTGATTGTGACCTTAAACATGTCCCACTCAGTGCAGATGACCAATGCGTGTGCACTCTGGCAGGCCTCGTAAGGGTCTGAGGTCACAGTCACCAGCTCTGACACTAAGAAGAAGAAAACAGTGAAGAGTTGCAGGTTCTCATCTCAGCTAGTTATCAGTACAGCGTAGCATTCAAGAGAAGAAATGACAAATGAAGAATGTTTTTATCTTTAAAAACATTCAAAACAAACCATTTAGCTATGTGTCAATTAAAATACATCAGGAATGACTGGGAACTACTTTTTGTCATGTGCTTTTTGGATTTGCACATTTTTGGTATTTTATAGTGCTGTCAGTTAAACGCATTAACGCAAACCCATTTTAACGGCGTCAATTTTTTTATCGCGAGATTAACGTTCTTTTTGGCTTAGCAAACTTTGTAGTTTTTTTCACATGCTGTTGCAAAACTAGTAACGTTAGAAAAACTACAATACCACACCAGATCTAGCTAGACCGGAAACAAAACAACAGGCACGCCGCACACACTGAAAGAGTAGTAGGCTAACGTTACGTTTTGAGTGGATGGTGGGCGCGAGACGCCGAAATGGATGCCAATAAGATTCTGAATGGAAAGTTTACTTTTAAAAAGCTGCCAAATGGTTCCATTGACCAGACCAAAGTGATCTGTGTTTTGTCGTTGTGAACTGAGCTATCATCGCAGCACGTCCAGTCTGAAATACCACTTGATGGCCAAGCACACAGCTGATGTGAATTCTCCGCCCCCTCGTCAAAGTCGTTCCATTGTGTGAGAGATTATTTGCTCCAACTGGTGGCCTCACAGAGAGCACTGATACTGTTGATACTGTTGATGCGCTGTGCCAGGAATGCATTGGCTGCCTACACAAGCACACATTACTTTTTTGTTAGACTGTACTTCTGACAACTACAAATTAGTAAAGGCCACACAAAGGAAACAATTAGTAATAAATTAGTCAAAGCAAATGAATCATGAGTCTATTCTGATAACCAATTGTTTTAGTCATTCTTCAACCAAAAGTACTGTTCCATTGTGTGAGAGAT
Source organism: Sander lucioperca (assembly GCF_008315115.2). NCBI lineage: Eukaryota > Metazoa > Chordata > Actinopteri > Perciformes > Percidae > Sander > Sander lucioperca. The sequence continues at coordinate 26,315,678 of NC_050176.1, forward strand.
TATTTGCTCCAACTGTGAATGTTAGTGTGAAATTGAACACTACAGTATGCCAATGTTGTTTTCAATAAAAAAACATTTGCACAAAGCAAGCCGATCCACTTTTCCATGTTGATAAGAGCATTTAAGTGAGAAAAAAAAATAATGGGACAAAAAGAAATCAAGGGACATTTAGAATAGATAAAAATGTGCGATTAATTGCAAGTTAACTATGACATTAATGCGATTTCATTAATTAATTATTTGCGTAATTAAATATTGTAATCGTTTGACAGCACTAGTATTTTATATTTGCCCCATACCAGCAATTTCCCTTAGGATAAAAAAAAAAAAAAGTTCTAAATTAAATTAAGCCAGCAAATATTCATCATTTTTAGGAGCTGGGACAGCTGAATTATTTGGCATTTTTCCTAAACCTGACTAAAATATTTTGTGGGTGGTACTGGAAGCTGCCTAGGGGTTTAAAAATGGAGTCCGTGATTCTAATCCAATATACTTTTTTTTTTTTACAAATTCAGCGAACATCTCTTCACGGTCCGCTTGCTGTCCATCTGTGTGTGCACTGAAAAATTAAATAACCACGTAACCACTGACCATGCAATCACAGCCTTTGTTGCATGTCTTCCCTATTCTTTCTCTCACCCCATTTTCTGTACACTCTGCTATATCTAAAGGCAAATACATTCCCAAAAATGTAACTTTGCAAAAATGCATATGAACCTTGGTAAGAACACCCACCTCTTTCTGGGTTGTCCTCTGAGATGTTGGGCTGGGAGAGGTCATGAATTATTTGTTCCTTGAGAACTTTGGGGTCATAGATGAACAGCTTGGCTCCCTCATCCATCAGATACTTAGAGATGTAGATACTGGAAGACTCCCTGGAGTTGCGACACACACACACACGCATGAACACACACACACACACACACGCATGAACACACACACACACACAGTTCACCACAGTATGTTTGCAGGAGTAAAGTGTGATCATACAAATAATCCTAGGTTAATGATCAACATAAGGCTGTTGAAAAGAAATAGAATAGAAGAAAATAACAGCGGTGACAAATGTCTACAAGGATGTGATGAAATGAGACTAACCTTGTGTCACCTGTGTCTTTTTTGAAGGAGAAGCCCAGCAGAGCAAGCTTTTTACCAGTAACAGTGTTGAAGAGGCAGTCAATAATCCTGCAGGCAAAGCGCCGCCTTTGGTACTCATTCATGTCGATCACCTGAGAAAATCACAAACAGATTAGAGAAGGCGAATACAACGAGCAGAGAAAAATGAGGTGCTATTGTGTGTGGTGTCTCACCTGCTGCCAGTAGGAGGCTACTTCGGGCAGGTTGAGGGCCTCGCACAGGTACACCAAATTCAGCACGTCCTTCTGGAAACAGCTTCCACCAAAACCTGACCAGGGCGTTAAAGAAGCAAAGAGATAGAAGGCATCACTTAATCTGTGTTTTAATGAATACAACTTTACATAAAAGCTCACTTTAAACATCTTTTGGATGCGTTTCTTACCTACGCTGGCTTTGAGAAACTTGCTGCCTATTCTCTGGTCCATACCGATTGCCTTGGCAACCTCCTCCACATCGGCCCCGGTGGCCTCACAGAGAGCACTGATACTGTTGATGCTGCTGATGCGCTGTGCCAGGAATGCATTGGCTGCCTACACAAGCACACATTACTTTTTTGTTAGACTGTACTTCTGACAACTACAAATTAGTAAAGGCCACACAAAGGAAACAATTAGTAATAAATTAGTCAAAGCAAATTAATCATGAGTCTATTCTGATAACCAATTGTTTGTCATTCTTCAACCAAAAGTACCAAACATGTCCTGGTTCAAGCTTCTCAAATGTGAGTTTGATACTTTTCTTTGTCATATAAGATAGTAAACTGAATATCTTTGGGTTATGGACTATAGCCCGACAGTTTTTGAGGCTGATATAGTTATCAATATCTGGGAGTGTAAAAAATAAAAATGTATTTAAAACATAAACGCATAACAATCATTTTATAACAAAATTATTAATTAATTGAGACAATAATCATTAAATTAAATAAAATTGAAACAAACAATGACAATGTTTGTTAGTTTCCGCCCTACGCTCACCAGTTTGGACAGCTCGGACGACCACGTGTTGGTGGTGATGATGCGTGCTTTGGGGACCCAGTGTTCATAGACGGCACACAGCGCTCTGATTGCCCTTTGACCTTCGGCTGTTTCGTCTCCACCAATCAGGACACGGTCTGGCTCCTTCAGATCCCGCACTGCTGTTCCTTCTGCGAGGAACTCTGGGTTGGACAGCACCTAAAGCAGCGGCACAACGACTTTAGAAACTTGCAGAACAACAGATATCAGCGTTTCATTCTTATTCAATAATACACACTTGTAGGTTGAGGCTGGGCTTGGTGTTGGCATCAAATATCCGCCTAATGCTCTCAGCAGCTCGAACCGGGACGGTGCTCTTCTCTGTGACAATCTTGTAACCATCCGATACCTCCACAATCCGTCGGGCACACGCCTCGATGAACTTAAGATCAGCCGCACGACCCTTCCCCATCCCATAGGTCTTAGTTGGGGTGTTCACCTGTGGGTGGAAGTACAACCACTCCCATGAATTCATTTATGCGTCATAAATGTCAGATTTATATCTGACGCTGGTCAAACTGTGCGTCGGGAAGTGTGCGAGGGGTTAACTGATGGACTCACCGAGATAAAGACGAGGTCTGCGTCCCTGATGGCTGAGTCTATGTCTGTAGAGAAAAACAAATTTCTCCCTCTGCATGATTCAACCACCTCTTTCAGACCCGGCTGGAGTGGGAGGAAGAGGGGAAAACCAGACAGGGAGGGTGTGTCAGTCAATGTGTAGGAAAAACATGGCACAAACAGTTCCAACGTAATACAAGTTCCTAATGACAGTCATGATGATGTAATACCTTGTGGTCGTGGTTGACATAGAGAAGTTGCGACACCGAGCAATCTGGAACTAATTTATGTTTCATTTATCCCACTATCGGAGCATTGTTGTAAAAAAAAACATTGGCTGGAGCAGTTGCCTAGCTTCATCTACTTTTTCTAACACTGTTAAAAGTTGTTAAAACCTAGCCTAGAAATCTAGACGCACCCTAGTGGCAGCAAATTTATTTTGCAGCCAGGGGGGTCCAGGCACTCTCCGTTGGCTTGCGAGCTGGAAAAACCCAGAGTGATAGAGAAAGACAGAGTGGCGACACTGCCATTGGACTCCGTTGTACGCTTTTTGCCGCCTACTTCCGGCGTATGCAGCCTCGCATAGTTCCAAACAATCCATTCACAGCGTCGGACATCATTCATTTTCATTGCTGGCCGTCGAGTAACTTCTGAGGTAAGTTGATTAAATAGCTCTTTTGAATTGTCAACTGTCTATATTTTATCAGCAGGGTTCGAATTATGATTTCATCTTTGTGGGGGTCTCTTTTAAAAAAAAAAAAAAAAAAAAAAAGTCTATGAGCAGCAAATTTTGAGCATTAAACATTTCATTTCCTGCATTCAGGTGAATTTTTATGAACCTATTTACCTTTTTCTGAATCAATGTATGCTGGAAATATCTTTATGTAAAGGGAAACATAGATTACAATCCAAATATAAAAACATAATGGAATATATTACAAAAGGCTGTCAGGCATTCTGTATTGCTATTTATTCTCCTGTAGATCGACTGTCCTAATTATATCTGAGTCAGCACACATGTAGCCTCTAGAGGCATAATTTACTCCTCCCTCCTCTTTTGCGTCTTTTGTTGGGGAAGTAACCTCCTTAAATGTGCACATGACAATTATTCACCTCAATGACACATGAATTCATTTTAATTAATTAATAAACTCCTGGACTGTAATATTTCAGATGTTTGAGCAAGATTTCTGCTCATGTTCAAAACTTTGTGCACATTCAAAATATAACTCATCTGTGTTCTCTGAGATTTGGAGGAGTCGTGATATTTTGAGAAAAATAAAGTTATAATAGGCTATTACAAGAATAAAGTCACAATATTTCTGAAAATAATCTACCTGCATCATAGTCTGCTGTGCATTACGTGATCGCTCTGCTGATACGGTAGATCTCAGACCTTCTGACAGACTCGAGCCCCGTTTGGGTCTCTGGTCTCTAAATGAGAGAAAGTTTAGGGAAGTGGCTGTACGCTGCTCTACATCGGGGGTGGGAAACCAAAACTACTGCAGAAATTCACGGAGCACAAACGGGACACATCTACGGCAGCATGCCCACAGCAGAGCGCGTCCTTTATAAACCTGAAGCTGCACAGACCACGGAAGGCGCGCTGCAGCAGCTCCGTGGTCTGTGCCGCTGCTCGTCTCTGTTTCTACAGCGAGAGTGGACACTAAGCGACGCACACGTCCCAGACATGTCAGAACAAACGCGTTTGGACAGGCTAATACAAAATGTAAATAAACTAAACAAGTCCCCGTGACATGAAGGACAATACAAGACAGTAGCCTAGTGCTACTCATGCTAACACGGACGCGAAGCTTTCCCTCCAAAACTTAAAAACGTATCTATACATAGCTGTCAGTTGTCACCCTACCACTCCAAATGTAAAACTGACATTTACAAATATCCAATAACAATCAAACAAGTACATGGGTATGTGTTTTTATTCATATTTACCATTCAATATCGCAATCGCTGCTGTCAGTCCCATAGTAGAACATGACAGCGCTGCGTGTGTTTGGAACTATACAGGCTTACATGAACCACATGACCACCCCGCTAGCTTTACATCTCTATGGCTCTGGAAAAACCAAACTCTGGTCAGGCCAATCAAATCGTGTATAGAGTCGGTAGGCGGGCTTATGGCTGCTGCTGCTGGGAACAGCGGTCTTCTTGGACTTGGAGTTAAGCTTTTCTTTGAGAAAAGAACAAAGAACGGCACTGAAATCATTCTTAAAAAAGGAAGATGTGTTCGGAGTTTTGCCGACCGGATACCGCAAAAGCTAATCTATCAACTAGCTCTGCTACCTTCTTCGTTGCTCTGCCTGGTTGTAGCGCTATCCTATTGCGTGCAGAGGGAATTTGAAAGACAACCGTTTAGCCCCTCGGATTGAGCCCCGTCAATGGTGAGTTCCTAGACCCAACATCTTGATGTGGGTCTGGCTTGTCAGGCTAGTTAAAACCGGCAACTACTTCAAGATATATGGCTCTCAAAAGTGAGATAAGAATGTAGAGGAAAACTCCTAATAAAATATGACCCACTGTTTGTTAAAGTTTTATTATTCATGCTATAATACCTTCAGCTCAGTTTCTTTGAACAAGTACATTGATATGATACCTCATATATGGGCAGAGTGTCCGAGTTCCAGGCTTTGATGCGGGACTCATTGACATCCACGACGGTCACTGTGATCTCTGGACACATGTTGGCGATCACACTACATGTTGGGCCTCCTACATACCCAGCACCAATGCAGCAGATCTTCTTTATCTGAAACATCTGCAAATGTAAAGAGACAAGAGAATACAGAAAAAAAAACATCTTAAATGAGAGAGTACATAAACCTTTTACTACAGAAGTTTTAAATAACTTTGGGTTGGGTTTTTGAGGCCGGTAGTACTGATAAATATTGATTTGCTCTTAAAGGCAAGACTCCGTCAGAAATTTTACTTTTGTTTCTTTTGATTTTAACAATTTTGCACATCCTGCACTAAACCATTCAGCCTATTTTTTGTTAGTGTGAAACAGATATTTTGTATATACTTGTTTCTGTATTTACTGTTTACTTCATATTAATGTTAAATTTGTTTATGTATGCACCAACCACCAAGGCAAATTCCTTGTAAGTGTTACTTACTTGGCAATAAACCCTTTTCCGATTCTGATTCTCATTTTTTTTAAATTCCTGTTCAAATCAAACAACAAAGTCCACCAATTCACTTGACTTAGTCAATCGACAGAAAAATAATCGGCAACTACTTTTTATTTTTAAAGCAAAAATGCCAAACATTTAGTTACTCCAGCTTGTGGAATGAGGATTTTCTGCTTCTCTGTGTTATGTGACAGTTTAAGCTATAGTAGTCCCTTTATTTTTGGCGTAATTGAGCAAAAATTCCATAATAATCTTTATTATCATATTGTAATAAGTGGTCTGAAAGAGACTTCTGCACCTCCTCTTGGCTCTGATTTCAGGTGTAAAATAATCTAACTGTGACGGGAGACTTAAGCCGCTTTCCGACCAGGTAGTTACAGGAACGTAGTTATAGGAAAAGTCCACTTCTAAACAGATCTACTAACTACTCTCCCCCAAAACCGTTTTTTTCCAATTGCATTCGCACTGGCGAAGTGGCCATAGTGACTCACTGGTAGGAGGGGTAAGGGAGTGATGCAAGCACGGCAACGGTCTTTATAGCGTTAAAATCAGAAAACAAATACACCAAGAAAAGTATGAACTAAATACTAAATCTAATGTGTATAGCATATTTGTCATAATTTAAAAGGTACTCTAAGCGATGTCATGCGTTTTTTAGGCTACAACATGTTTTGTCACATACAGCAAACATCTCATATCAGCGAGCTGCCGGTTCCCTAAACACACTGTAAAAAAACGCGGTCTCTGTAGACAGCCTAGGGTCCACACACCCCAACAAAAACAAAGTGGTCCAACCTGGACCATGCAAACATACACAAACCGTCAATAACGGACAAGAAGGATTTTTTTTGGGGGGGGGGGGGTTAGTGCGCTAAAGCACAAAAGGGATGGAACGGGATGAGGAGGAGGGAGGAGCGAGCTAGTCTTCGTTTTGTTTGAAAATAATTTGAGCTTAGAGCACCTTTAAACAAGTCTCCCGAATAGAAACGGGTATCTCTCTCTCTCCCCCGCCTCTGCCTGCTGCGCTGTGGACGTGTGTGTGTGTGTGTGTGTGTGTGTGTGTGTGTGTGTGTGTGTGTGTGTGTGTGTGTGTGTGTGTGTGTGTGTGTGTGTGTGTGTGTCGGACGGCGAGCCGCAGGACACGCTTGTGGAGTTTAACTCCGAAAAGACAGTTAACCACAGGTTCCCGTTAATCTTATGATGACATGTGTTGTGATATTTAAACAAACGAACCATCAACGGCGAAATCAAAGCCTCTTATTTACGAGACTGGTCTCTTTTACGAGACCTCCAGCTTACAGCGGGGTCTCTGAGCCAGTCATGGCCGAGCGATGAGCTAGCGACCGGGGCAGGCGCCTGCTGGCTGTCGCCTCACTTCATGGAGCTTCTCAACTCCGAAAACTTTGAAGCAAATTGTCAATTCGGCATCAATTTTATATATTATCAATATATATATATATATATATATAGAGAGAGAGAGATAGAGAGAGAGAGAGAGAGAAATCATTATTAGTTGCAACCTTGTTTAAAATTCAACAATTACAACAGTACATTTCCATTCATCTGTCCATACATTTCACTGTGCTAAAAAGTGTCAACTTTAAAGAAGACCTCGATTTACTACGACGAGCAAAGCTCCATCAGAAAACGTAAGCTTGCTTTCTTTCTACAACTTTGATCTCTGTTTCTAAACCATCCTGTTCAAGCCTCCGAATGTCATGGCTCACCAACTCATCAGTGCTACAGTAACTTACCAGTCGCACCGTTACAGCCTGATAGAAAATAAAGAGCCTTTCATTGCAGCTCAGCCACGTCTTAGAGATGAAAACTGACCTTTTATCCCAGATACCTTAGCTAGTTCACGTTAGCTGTGCTGCAGAGCAAATGTCACTGTTTGTATAGTAAAATTACGCACTGACAGGATCATACGCACGCTAGTTTACCTCTTATTTCCTATTGGTGAGTGAGAGAACTAAACACAAGAAACAAATGAATGGACGTCTATAGTCAAGCAGCTAGCTAGCAACCGTGAGCTAACGTTACATTACCTCTGCCAACTCGACAGTCAGTCAACTTCAGGAAAGCGCAGATTATGTTAGCTCCTCTCTTTAACGTCAATGTGTCGAAACAGCCGTCGGTTACGGAGCCGGTGATCGGTTACAAACGATGTTAATGTCTTTAACTAAAATGTAAACTAGTGCTCGACGAACAAACTCACAGCAGCAGCGTTTCTCTCACAGCTGTCTCCTGCACTACCTTTACCTAAACTAAGGGTACGTAGTTCTTGTACACTACCACCTCAATCTTCATGAAACCAAGCAGCCCAGGAGACACTTCCGGTATGATATTTTCAGAGTAAAAAGTACAACATGATTCAGGTTCCTCTCCCATTAATATAAAACATAAGCAACACTTTTCTGTATAACGCAAACCATTTTAACGCTGGTAGAGAAAGTATTCAGATACTTAAGTAAAAGTCCTGCATTTGAAAAAGTATTACTATAGTCAGAAAAATGTACACAAAGTATTACAAGTAAAAGTACTAAATGCCGAAAAATGGCCTCTGTGACTGACTGTTATTTATAATATCATTCGATTACTATTACTCATGCATTCATGTAAAATAGGATTTTACTGTTAAAGTTGGTTGAGGTGGAGCTATTTTTAAAAAAAAAACTTTTTTACAGGACTGCAACTAATGATTATTTTCATTATGGATTAATCTGGTGATTATTTTATCGATTAATCTATTTATTGATGATTGATTGGAATATAAATTATTATATTATTATTAAAATTATTTGAAGATAATACAATTATTACAATGACTAAATGGAAAAGCAGCAAATCCTCACATTTGTGAAACTGGAACCATGACAATTTTTTGCATGAAAAATGACAAATGATTATTAAAATAGTGCCAAATGCCCATATTAATAACATAGGGCTGTAATGTTCAGGTATCTGCATACTTTTGGTCATGTAGTATGATAATCATTTTAAAAGTCAAGAGGGATCTCCATCCTCACATTTTTACAGGAAGATGATGTCGAGAAAGCTTCATAAGTGTCAAAGTGTTGCTCTCATTAGTTTATTGTGTTGTTTTTTATTCTAAAGTAAATGTTTTGGATGATGAAACAAATGCAATGAAAATAAATAAAAACCTTAAAATAAAAACAAACAAATCTACTACTGAAATCATATTTAACAAAAAAAGTTCTCAGTGTTAAACAGATCAGTTTCTAAGACTGTGTGATGATTTGGAGCCTCTTGTAATGTAAAGACAAAAATAAACTACGAGGAATTCAACAGCAGTTGAACAATAAACAGTACAGGAATCAGCAGACCAATTATAATAGACCTTTACATTAATATGTTTTCTTATTGCTGCTTTACATTCAGATGTGGTAATATCAGACCACCACATTTATAAAAAAGGGTTTGTTATTGCAAGTTTCCTCTGATATTGACATGTTACCATGTCACAGGAACACAAACGTTTTCTAACTTTCTAATCTTACTGCAATATTTCATAAAAAACATAAAAATATAAACTTGCACTAGAGCTGCTGGCTACTACAAAACCTGATAAAAAATATATAATTTAACAGCTGCCATCTAAATATGTTTAAAACACAACATACAGTACAAAACGTACAACTTAAGATGTAACATAGAACCCACAGATATTTTAAGGGTGGTATGTTACATGTCATTTTCGAAATGGTATAGTTTTATTCGGAGGGCTCCACGGAGGAGGTGGACTGTCGTGGAGTATTGCTTGTATTCGTCTTTCTTCTCTTCGTCTCTTCTGTTCCAGATCTTTCCGTACCTGTTGGATCAATATTCAGAAATATTAACCCTTCAACATGCCTTCTGTAATATAGACAGCATATCACCTGTCCCACCACACTGCTACACGTCTGTAAAGATGCATATTTCTCTGTTTTCCTGGCAGCTTTGGGGCACTCAGATCACTGCCTGGTTTGTCTTATTCCAACCTACAGGCAGAAACTAAAATCTGGAAAACCTGTAGTTAAAACAGAGGAGAAACGGGGCGCCTGGGTAGCTCACCTGATAGAGCACACGCCCATATATAGAGGTTTACTCCTCAACGCAGCGGCCGCGGGTTCGACTCTGACCTGCGGGCCCTTTGCTGTATGTCATTCCCCCTCTCTCTCCCCTTTAATGTCTTCATCTGTCCTATAAAAGTAAAGGCCTAAAATGCCCAAAAAATAATCTTAAAAACAACAACAGTGAAGTATTGGACCAGTGACGCAAAGCATGTTTTGAATGCACCGATTGGAGTGTTTTGAGGCTGCAACTGACTTGACACTGTGACATCTTACATTAGCTTTTGTGAAGAGATGTGTGTGCCTACCAAGACATTATGCACATACAATAATAACAAGCCATGGTTCACAGCCAGACAACTTCGGCAGGCCAAGCAGAATGCCTATAGAAGAGGAGTTGCCCTGTACAAGCAGGCCAGAAACTCACACTCACTTACACAAAGGAGATCAGATGCATACATACTTACCTCCAGTATTCTATTTATTATTGTTATGTAATTGCCCTCTTTTTCTGTTTTTAAATTATACATATATATGTAAGGTATATGGAAGTACTAGAAGCGTAGAGTCAAATTCCCTGTATGCAAAAGCACACTTGGTCAATAAAACGGATTCTGATGCCTTTGATATAAACACTTCTTTGAGGACTGGCAGATCTCAGAAAACTGTCAGCATTATGGAAGAAATACCCCCCAAGACTGAGTGAGACCATTTTTTTGAAAAACAAATAAAAGAGCCACCACCTTTGATGCCCGTTTATCACTGGCACCACAAGTAGTTCTACTTACCAACCAGTTTTCATACATCTCTAGAGCCATTTTATCTCTCTCTTCTTTCATGTAACGTTCCTCCTCTGCTTTATTTTGTATTTTTTCTTGCTCCTTTGTGAATTTTTCATGGAGGACACCTTTCTTCTTTTCACGCCTTAAACATTTTTAGCACAAAAAAAAAAGTAACAATAGTTTAGATGATAAAGATACAGGTGATGGAATGTGGCTAAACATCAAGCTTTGGCTGCCATCTAGTGGTTGATCATTTTCACACCCAGATACAGACTGCTATTCGCCCCATGCAGCTATTTGAAATGCACTACTTTTATTTTGTAAAGGTTTAAATACTTACTTTCAGACCCCAATAAAATGTGTAGCAAAAATGTACAGTAGGACAATGCTACAAACAATGTAGGCAATCTAGCCATTCTAGCCACTAAATGACAGTAATGTGTGACATTTGTTTGTTTTCTGGGTAGAACAGCAGGCATTCAGAAAATGTGCCTCTAAACTGTTTGTATTGGCTCTACTGTTAAAGCCAGTGTTTGTTTCTGTTAAAAAGTCAAATTTACACTCACCACTCAGAAATAGCAGATTTGCGGTCTCTCTTTTTTTCTTCCTCCTGTTTTTGTTTTCTAAACTGAAGCTTACTTTCAGCTTCTCTTTGTTTTCTGAACTTTTCTTTGAGTAGCTGATCATGCTCGAGTTTCCATTTTTCAAACACCTGCAATGTTTATAACATTACTCATTCATTTTACATCTTCCGGCAGATTATTATAGTTTAGAATAAGAATAACGCACAATATATCAAACAATTTACCTGTTTAGCAGATTGCTTTTTTTCTTCTTTCTCTTCGATCGCTCTTTGCTCTTTTGTGATCATATCTTGCTTTTCTTTGGCTTTTGCTTTGAGACTCTCTGCTTTCTTTTCTTTCCAAGCCTGGTATGATGCAACAGCATCTTCCTTTTTAGCCACTTCATCCTGTTTGTTTTTGGAAAGATAGCAAGCAGCGTGCATATATGTTAAAATAACCAGTGGGTGTCTTTTATAGTGTTGTATAACAGCAATTTTACAAAACTGATTATTCACCATTTTCTTTTTTTCTTTCAAGATTTCCTCTTTCTTCTTTCGTTGCATGTTCTCTTTTAACTTTTCCTTTTTCTTTTGAAGCCATTCCTGTTAGGAGTACATGTAAGTGGGCAGGGATTTTAGTTGACAGATAATGCACTGTAGAAAAAAGCCCTCTACTGACATGTTAAAAAATCTGTGTACAAAACACATGTACATCTTTGTTGTCCAGGTGCTGAGGAGAGAAAAATACTCAGATATCTGCCTCCCGAGGACTGGCAAAACACTTTCATAAAATGTGTTAGTATTAGGAAAAGTACAACGTTTTCAAGCCCAAATTGGCTTTTTAGGATCCATTCCTCTTTACCTCCTGATAATAATGTAATAAAATCTGAGGATAATGTTGTAACATAGAAATTACCAATGGAGTGTTTAATAGGGTGAAATAAATCACACTCCACTTATGATAAGTATATTCTATACATCTTATATAACTGCAAACAAATCAATATCAGTGTCTGAGTCTGAGCATACAGTGGAGCTCCTCTAGATAGTGCTGAGGAGAACTGCACTGGTTGCATATTGTCCTTCACTATAAAACACATAACAGGAAAAACACTGTGAAGATTGAAGAACTGAAGACTGTGAAGAACTTCAGCAATGTGGAGTCTTAACACGGGCTCATTATCACACTGACCTGGTAAATGGCAGCTCTGAGTGTATCCGCTGCTTGAGGCTGAGACTCCTGTAGTGAGACTTTACGATCCAGAAGTTTGAGAGATCCCAAATACTTTGATTCCACTTTCCCGGAGCACACACTCTGAGATCTCTGAGTGGTCTTAGAGTGAGAACTTGATGTCCTAATTTAAACAAAATGACGGTCAGTCAGGTTACTACCCTGTTCTATCCACAAAGCTTTAGAAGTATCTATTGTTGCAGCTTGTTTACCAACCTAGTATCAAAGGATTTTTCATGGACATGAGAGAGTTGATGTGAGTGATCTACTGAGTCTGCCTGAAAGAAGACAATGAACACATTTAAAAAAAAAAACTAAGAATAATCCAAATAAAAGGCAGAGCACATCTAACATGACACTATCACAGTCACACCTGATAATAAATGACTTACATTAAACTCTTCAAATGATGTGGAGTACTTTCTCTCCTGTTCTTTGCTGTCATCGGAAATAAAGCCATCTAAAACAAGAAATTAAACATCAAGAAGATTCATGAGCTCAAAATACAATACAGAAAATAAGGTTATGGTTCTGAGGAAGCCAATGATTACCTCTGGATACAGAATCAACTGTGGACTTGGTGAAGAGCGGTGACTGCTCACTCTTACTTGAAGAGGATTTGCTGAGGCTGCATGAAACTGCGTGATCTCCTTCTGTCCACTTCCGTGAAACGACATAACAAACATGCTACAATTAGATGTTTCAACTCAAAAATACTGAACAACCAAGCAATGATGCCTGCGTGTGGACCACAGCTCCTTACAGCAATGTTGCTGGACATGTCAGTGGAGAGGGGAATGGATGCAGAGGAAGTCTGGGGCCTGCTGAGATCCTGAGATTCAGCATCTTCAGCTATCTTCTCTGCAGCGTGATGGCTCAATCCAAGAGTCCTTTGTCTCGGTTTAGGCCTGGGTGGCTCCCTCTCCGTATCTGAATAATGACAGTTTGTGGAAATATAAATTCAAAACTGTGCAGGAAAATCTGACAAAAGTAACATGTGCCCTTTGGGACTTATACATGGAGCAGGTAAACAGACCTGCTGAGGACACGTGTTTGAGGTCAGTTGCTGATAACTGGGGAGTCTGGGAGCTTTCTTCCAGAACAGAGTTGCTCTTCTCTTCGGGACCTGGAGTTTCCATCACACTGTTGTCAGACGATAAGGGCAATGGCATGTCCAGTAGAGTGTCATCTGATGTTTGGTATGACAGAGACTTACTTGAGCTCTCTCTTGTGATTTGAGGATCGGTAGACTCCACATCACTGCTTTTAAATCGTACGTTATCTTCACTGACATTTGTGGAGTGCTGCGAGGAAAACGAGTCATTATAATTGTTGTTTTGAGCGGTGGAAGAGTCGGTTGGCTCAGTTTCACGTGACTCTGATGCCGTCGTGTCTCCCGATGGAGAGACGATTCTTTGGGTTTTCAGAAATGAAACTCTCTTCGTCCTACCGTGTTTGTCTTCATCGTCTGAAATCTCAAAGTCGTTGATTTTGGATTTACTCTTCCCAGCCTTAAACGCACCAGCCCTCTTTTTTCTTGATTTGAGGAGTTCATTCAAAAAATCTGTGATATGAAAGAAAATGACAAGTAAATGACAAGATAGGACTTTCCATTAACAATCTAAACTCTAGGTCTACTTAGTAGCTTTTCTGGAGCTTTCAACTGCATCTTAGCATCCATGTATATATTTAAAACTGAAGCAAAACCTGATGTTATTTAACACTGCCAATTATATAAAATATGCTACTGTTACAATATATTATACACAGGACAAAGTGGTCCTGGAATTGGCGATATTAGGCTTGGTGCTTTTTTTTCAGTAAGTTACATTTGTACTACACTTGAAGTGGCAGAACCTGGACGTTTCAACCATTTATCCGTTACTTTTAGCTGCATGTTTTAACGTCTCTGCTCTCTTGCTAACTAGTTTTAATGCACTATGAGCGCATGATGCATTTTATTTCTTCATATAAGATGAGCGAGGAAGGATACATTGCTGCAATAAACAAGGCTTATCACCAACTATCATTAGACACAGATAAAGATGATATCAACCACAATTACAAACAAAGGCACTAAAGAGACCTACATCTTGAGGATCTGGCGCACAACCCAGTCTTAACAAGATATTCGGATGCGCTACCATCTTACCATCTTCATCGTCATTGAAGTCATCAGAGTACGAGTATTGATCTGTTTTTGTTTTGCTTGCCCTGGCGGTAACAGCAGCCTGAAGTTCATCCTGCAACGACATCATTTTAGATTAGATAAGATGAACTTATTGTCCACCTCAGTGGACATTTGTCTTTGGCTTCTCCCAAGTAAAGGTACATACAATATACATAACACATAACACAACACAACGTTAAAAACAATTAAAATGGCGTTATATGCACAGTAACATGACACTTAATAACCGTCTTCAGACGGCTGTGCGGCTGTCGGTTTAACTAACTAATCCACTATTCTCTCATTTGGTAGGACATCCAGACTGCATACAATAAAGCTTTTACCTGAAATGTTGTTCTTCTCGATGTTTTCGGGCTTTTCGTGTAAGCCAGCGTACTGAACTGCTGATTTGTCATTCTGAAAACTATAAACAGTTTCCTCTAATCGCCTTCATTGACATTAGCATGCTAACTAGGTAGCTAGTGTTCGCTAGCTAAGTTCACTGTAACATTAATAAGTAGCTAGCTACTAAGCCTCCTGTGCTAATTGTTATTATATATAGATTATATTACAGCTAAATTACCATTTACTAAGTACATACCATACAGCTAGTTATAAATGGTACAACCTTAAGGCACACTGACATAATGCTAGCTAGCTACAGTGGGCTAACTGACTTGTTGATGGTAACCCTGGGAAACGTGGAGGACGGTTCCGTTTCACCACTGCGCATGCTCAGAAGATTACTCAAAACAACACACAGGACACGCTTCTTCATATGGGATTTTAGTTCTTCTGTTTAATGGAAAATTCATGATTTTTACATTTTGGTATTACAATCGAGGTGCTTGCTCACATAGAAAATTAGTTAACGGATTTTCCATAAAACTATTTATATACTGTAAAAATAGAAGAACTAAAATCCGATATGAAGAGGTGTGTCCTGTGTGTTGCATTTTGGTATTACATATGAGTCACATTACATGGAAGTTACCATTACATGGAAATTATCTTAAATTCTTCATAAAAATGTTTATATAAATAAAAATAACATGTAAACAGAATTGTAATGTTGCTGGGCAAGTGCAGTTTCACATAACAAAGCTTCATAAGATCATCACAAGTTTTGCATTTAAAGTCTTTATTTTCAAAGCCTCACATTTTTGATATATATATATATATATATATATATATATATATAAAATATATAGAAAATATATATGCCTTAGTGAATGCAGGAATGCACAAGCTTAAAACAAAACACAGCCAGGCAGTAAGATTGAATTATTTTATTTTTTTGTTTTGTTATAGGAAAAGTGCATAGTTGAAGCCCTTTTTCTTTTAGACAAATAGTGCATATCAAGGTCTCCTGTGGTACCAGATAGTTCACTTGTTCATCTCAACAATCTAGCGTGGCTTCCCCCTTACTTATATACAACTATGGTTTCACTTAACTGTTTCCTTCCTTATATATCCTCCCTGCCATCCCCCAAGCAAGTCTAGAAAGAAATATTTAGAGGACATTCACTGATATGGCAATTAAGAGCTAGCCACTGAAGACTGTTGGGATGAACTCAGCCCAAAGTTGTTACAGATCATATCCAGGTTCTGAACTCTTACACCATGTTCAAGAAAGACACATAACCATGTAATTTTCTGATATCATAAGTACCCTAGAACATAATCCAAGGCCAAGATACACTTCAATAGCCTTGTTGCCATGACAGGGGCACGACAAAGATATGGTCATTGACTGAAAAAAACGTAAACCCTCCACCATGTTCCGCTATCCAATAACCAACAATAGATGTACATATAAAAAAATACCACCTATTATAATGTTCCATTTTTCTTGAGATTGTATCAAAGGGTAGATTCTCTTCTATAACTTTGAGGCTGTAGTTTGTGGTGCTGTTGAAATATCCACCCACATTTACATACATAGTTAAGGAACAAAAGGCATTCACCACTATAATGTTCTGCATTAGAGGTTTCTATTTTTCTGTTTACTAATTACACCTCTGGTGTAAACCCCGGAAATGAGACATGACAAAAACTTCCACTGCAGATCATTTCCTTGTCTTCTTATCTCAAATTAAAAAAAGAAATGAGCTCAACTATAGCTGTTCTTTCTCAAGAAGCTGTTCTCTAAATTTGCATTGAGACCAAAACTTTAAATTCGCATTTGGCACTGTTTGAAAACGCACCCTTTCTTGCTCCTTTCCTTTAAAATGGTTTGAAG
The DNA here is from genome assembly GCF_008315115.2 of Sander lucioperca. Lineage (NCBI taxonomy): Eukaryota > Metazoa > Chordata > Actinopteri > Perciformes > Percidae > Sander > Sander lucioperca. The sequence continues at coordinate 26,332,598 of NC_050176.1, forward strand.
TTGCAGAAGTAGAAACTTTAGATTGCTCCCATTATTCACACACTGCTGCGATTCTCAGTAAGAAAAGAACAGACCCTCACCTCCACCTCATTTAGACAGCTGAATCAGTAAAACACACCTTCATAAGGAAACAACATATCACAACAAAAGTGCTAATAAAATATGATTATCTGCTACAAATTGAGTATACCATTCAGATTTGTATCTTTTAACTACAAAACAATTACAGTACACTGAATCATTTCAATATGATTAAATGCTTGCGCTGAGTATATTGTTTTACAATGACCACATGTAATACACCCTATATGTATGCTTGCAATTCAGTTCATTTCAACTATGGGATACAAGTTTGAAGCGTGAGCATTTAACTGTCAGATAAACAGACCCATAAGGTCTGTCACTGCGGTCTTAAATCACTTATACTACAGTAACCAACAGTTACTTAAAACGACAGACATGTTCAAATCAGACTATTTGCTGGAGTATGTAATCGATATAAAGGACTGGCTGTAAACATAAGATGAAATCACTGCATTAAAATCAATATGCCATGTTATTGTAATTCTAATTTATTTAATTAATTACATTGCTGGTTTAAATATGTTATTAAAAGATGTGGTATGACATCATTACTGGCACCGTTTAGAGCTGTAACTTTGGAAAGAGAGGAATGTTTCGGAGAGTCCGAAGAACCCGCCACCCTTCATCATTACTCAGCAAGAACTCGAACAACAATATAACTAATACTCCTTTTTCCACCAACACATGCGACACATTTCTTCATTTTGGGTTCATGTAACTGCCGACCAGTCAGCACCAGGGCTCAGATCGGGGTTTCACAACAATGCCACGCCTTCTCATTAAAGACTTGGTGAATACCATGTACTGCTATATCAACATGCTGATCTTGTCGGCCAATATTATCAGTCAAAATGGGATGTCTGCAGATATACGAAACAACATTTTTTTATAACTTTCATTCAAGTTTTGTATTTGTGGAAAAAATGTCTTTCCATGTATGGTTATTAAATTTCCCACAAACGTTTCTGATTTTTTCACTGTAAAATATCCTGCCTCAATCTTTATCTTTGTCAAAAATAACCAATACTTGCCCAAATGTTGAATGTTTATGTAAAAATTAAAATAAAAAAAAAATGTTTTATAACTTTGAAATAGCATAATTAGGGCTCATTAATCCAGCAGCAGTTGAATTATAGAAACAAGAATAATAGACAGATCTACCCCAAAACACAATGGCATTAAAATAGGAGTAAAGCTAAAGATATTTGAATTAAGGGGAGATGGCGCTGTCCTGGTCACAGTCACTGTCTAAAGCTTGATTTATGGTTCTGGGTAGGCTCCACGCAGATCTTTCGCCGTAGCCTATGTAAGTGGCCTGATGTTTATACTTGTGCGCTGGTGTGTGCGTCGAGCCGGCATGTGTGTGTGTGTGTGTGTGTGTGGGGAGTGTGTGGTAGAACGAGAGAGAAGTGAGAGAGTGACGCCAATTAGCTTCTGAGCGAGTACTGACTCTAGAGTCATAGTGAGAGAAACAAAGTGTCTCCCCTGTGCTTTCTGACCAAGGTGGGAAATCTGTAGCAGGAAAAGTTAACCCTCTCCTTGATTTCATGTTGTTTATGGAGAAGGCGAACCAGGAAATGAGTAGGGGGAAATGCAACGCTACAAAGCCACGGCCGAGCGACGTACGTCGCTGCGACGTGTAGTTACATTTTTCGAGAGGTGCACGTCAGGCTACGGCGTAGGTTTGTGTCTTCACGTACCTACGTACGTAGCAACGGCGTAGATTTTACGCAGAAGTATAAATCAAGCTTCATTGTGCAGCTCCAGTCAGAGCAGGTGAGTGAGTGCTGCTACTCTCCACTGCTAGTCAATAGGGGGTGCTGGAGGCTCTCTTCCATCGCTCTGCAAAACAAGACAAGAAAAAATATAGTCTTTACCATAGAAAAAAAGTAAACAGTGTTGATGATGTTATCAATAACCACATCCTGAAACCAATAACGTGATATTATTATTAGTAATAATCACAATAATAATAGGTGAGCTTAAAATGTGGACAAACAAGACATAATCAAATGTTTATCTGGTTGTGTACAGCTGAGTCCCTGTTAAAATACAGCTCCAGTTCACATCACATAAACATTTAGTTTATGGTTTCTAATTTTTTTTCAACAAATATTTACCTGATGTAACGCTAGTTATTGTTGTTGCGCTAACTATTACCTCATCGTTATTACATACAAGTACTTTCGGAACGTGGAAAGAGTAAGCGCACGGAGACAGCTTCAACTGTGTAACTTCGTCCACTTTTACTGACACTCCCCAAGCGCCAACCTAACTGTTACTGAATTACAGGCAGGGTACAACATGTTAGATAGCTCCCTTGTTAACTCAAGGAACAGAATACACTATGAAGCTACAATTAATGGAAATATGTGACTTATTTCAGTAACCCTAAAAAGGTCATCTGTTAACTAAATATTCACAAAATAAATCTCATCTTACACTCAAAACTCAAACATAGCAACAGTATGAATGACTTCTGCATTTGGTTAGACGGTTGCTTGCTGTGTCTTGGCTAGCACAGAAAAAAAAAAAAAATTATTGAAACCAATTCAAAAATACACACTGCCCTACAAAACCAGAGCTCCCAAACTATAATTATATTAAACAAACCAACAACTGTTGATACAATAATGTAGCAGCCTGCCTCTGGTATAAAATACACAAAGAGAATTTCTGGTGTTTAACTTGAACCAATAGGCATTTTATGGAAGAGATATTGACATGTTACAGTGAAAGGTTTTCATCTAATGGGGACTAAATTTTATTTCAGTAAATCACCACAAAGGCAAATTGTGTCTTATTCAGTATCTTTCTTCTATGTTGTGATTCATTGTCCACTTTGTGGTAAATTGTCATGGTAAACGAAGGCAGAGCAGTACTGAACCTACACCTACAAAATGTCATTGTTATGTGGCCGGGTTGGCTCAGTCGGTAGAGCAGAGGCGCACATATACATAGAGGTTTATGCCTCGACGCAGAGGTCCAGGGTTCGAGTCCGACCTGTGACGATTTCCTACATGTCTTCCCCCTCTCTCTCTCCCTTTTCTCACCTAGCTGTCCTGTCCATTAAAGGTGGAAAAGCCCACAAAAAAAAAAGTTGTGTAGGCTGAGTGTGATCAATACTGACATTGTGGGGTCCAGTAGGTTTGCCTGTGGGACGGGAACCCCTGAGACTGGATGGGCGCAACAGGAACAGGAGCAGAGCCAGCACCGCCCATCCCATCAGAACCATGGGGAGGGTCAGGTCACCTCCTCCGCTGACTGGTCCACTGGGACCTGGCACTGAAAACAAACGCATATTTGCACTTTACGCATGTAACCTACACTAATGTTTCTGATTCGAGAACATAATATAACACATGAAATGATGAAAAAATACATACATTCCTGAGGGCAGTCTGTGTCTGTGCAGTAGGACTGAGATTGCCTGAGCTGAAAGAGAAATTACAGGAGGAACAAAGTAGATTTAAAAAGGGGATGTACTCAACATTCAGAACATTAATATAGCAGCAAACGTATATTTTTTATGTAAAGACATAGTGGAGTAATGGGGTCCTGAGCAGAGATTGAAATCACACTCCCTCTGTGTGTGTTGTAATCCGAACTTCTCTGTCCTTTATATTGATAGTCTGTCTGGCCTCGCATGCATTTTAGTGCATGTGGCTGTGAAAAAACAGTTATTTCACGTATTGAGGAAATGGTCTGTGAGAGCCATGTAGAGGTATTCCCAGCCCGCTGTCCCCCCCCCCCCAGTATTTCGAGTACAGCCCCTTTAATACAAAGAGAATATGACTTATTTACTCTCGTGTCCACTGCTCTCTTTCATCTAGGAAGAGAGAAAATACAGGAAGTCTAAACACTCTGCTAACACTCCGCTAATAAAACATAAACTTTAAGAGTTCCTTGTTACATTAGGCATACAGACAAATGACCCACTGCAGTTTACTGTTTTCCAACAGCACATATTCATATGTGGATGGTGCCTGTCTCCTAAAATATACTGTACAGTTCTAAATGGCTAACCTGTGTAAATTCTTATAGTTTTTTGGACAACACCCTTTTCTGCTGCACGACAATCACAAACCCCGAGGGTGGTTTTAAGCTCTGAGCCAACTGCAGCTCGCCATGCAAGTTACACCTGTGCACAAAGAGCCAATGAGGTCACCGGGAAACTGACAACATAATTACAAGCTTTATTCTTTCTTTAAAAGTAGTTTCTCTCAATAATTTTGACCTCATCTTTTTCAACACACCTTCCATCAAGAAGAGTCGGAGAATATTTACAAGAACAATGCAAACGTGACAGCACACAATGCAACAGAATGAAACGTCTCTGTGTGGCAGAACTGAGAGGCTCTCAAGATAAACACTGAGCAGGAACCAGGATATGTTGGCTCATGTTCAGTCGGCAGCTTTTCATTTCCTTCTCTCTGGCTGAGACTTTCATTTACTTACTAGTTGTTTATAACATTAATCTCTTTGCCTCCGTTCTCTCAACTTTGGCAGGAGATATTTTTACTTCCCACTGCATACTTGGAATATTTTGACCTGTCCCCTCTGTTATAGGTCTGACTTATCAATCACACTTACTCAGTTCCATGACTTACCAGGTTGATTAGGCGCCTCATAGCATACTCATGGGTGCAGATGCACTCACAAGGGTCAAAACCTCCCTCTGCCATTTCTCACCAGATGGTGTCCACCCCTGGAACAAAATGAAAGTACAGTATGCAACTAAGACGTACATTTACAAGTGAAGGAAACCTAATGCTCCCTCTTGTCAGCGCTATGCTCTATTGTTGTTTCACAGGCACACAGATTAGAGGGAGGAGACTGCTCAGTTAACGACAGTCAGCAGACTCTGTGGCTGTATTATCCTCCTGCATGTAATGTAGGTCTTTGTCAACAGTGACGGCTGTTTTCTCTGTATTTATATTTGCATATTCAAAGCAAATGCCCCATATGCTGCCAGGTAAAAGTTTTTAAACACTACATGTTATTGCTTTTTTTCGCTGCAGCGATGTAACTTCACAGTAAAGCTAGTGAAAAAAATAAAAAGTGAAGTGAGAAATGAGTGAGACATTATTTTATTGAAAAAAAAAACTCTAATTTGAGCTTTATTAACAACATACTGGATTATTTTTTATGAGTTGATTCTGGTGCCGTCCATGCATTTCTGAAATGTAAAGTCTGAACTGATTTACCTTTACCACCTATCATGACGGGAGGCTGGTGTCAGCTCAAGATGAAGTGAAAGCAAGCAATTATTACTCTGAGGAATAAAGATGGTTTTGCAGAATTTGCCAACAAAAACTTATTATCCTCTATCATACTGATGGAATACTGTCAAATGCACAGATGTCTGCAACAGGTGCCTAATCAACGTTATCTGGGTCTACACCACTATACTGCATTTTTGAGACAGATAACAACATTGATATTTGGTTGACTGAATTTCTCTCCCTTTCTTTGTCATCATTTTTTTTTTTTAAATAATAGTGACCAGGATATGTTTAAATACAGAGTTGAAAATAATAATAATTTGTGTTTAATGTATGGTATGGTTATGGGTTTTGCATGGGCTTTGCAGTTTTTGTCTTGGCATCTTATATTGTCTTTTTGCACATTATGTTGACTGGCTTGTTTTAGCCACCCCTTCCCAGACACTACACGTTACATCAGCAAACATCCTGAACTATATACCTGACCATTGCACTTGCACATATTATATATGCTGAACTTTTGCACATTCCCTCAACATTTTTTCCCACCCTGCACAAAACCATACCGCGTTCTACAAGGGTTGATATTTGTTTTTAAAATGATTTACACATACATTTTGTGTCTTTCTCAATAAAAAAAAAAAGATTAAAAAAAAACATACATTTTCGTATTCTAAAACAGTTATATTGTACATATTTCTTAGGTTATCGTGTCTCGTATAAATTCTTTATTGTAATATAAATATATTTATGTACTCGTCTGTTGGAGTATTTTGCTTTGTTGATTTCCTTAACACGTTTATGTATCTAATCACCAAGGCAAATTCCTTGTAAGTGTTACTTAGCTACTTGGCAATAAATCTTATTTCGATTTTGATTCTGAAATCCATTCAAGGGCAGCTACCATCACTTTTTATTAACCAACCCCTTGAACCCCCTTTGCTTGAACTAATTTAGCTAACGTTCGACTAGCTCCTTGCTAACCTAGCCAGCCAACCCACAGAAAACTCACAGCGTTGTCTTTTTTCCGACTGTTAATAATGAACATATGATTAGAGACAGACGTGACAGCAAATGGCTTTAAAACACGACTTACTTGAGCTGTGTAGATGTTGAGAAACAGTTAGATGTCTTTAGAGGGCCTGGGCTGCACCGCTGCAGCACTTGTTCCCCACAGAAACCATTAAATTGCAGACATGTCAACCTACCGTCTGTGTTTTGTTTGGTGAACGTGAGTCAACGGAGCCAACCTTCTTCACGACAGACATCCGGGAACTGGGGGGGAGGGGGCTGTAGACACGCACAGTGCGATTTAAACGCCTCTTATTGGTTCAGACCTTTAATGGGTGGCCCTTTGAGCCAATCACACTAGGAAACGACAGAAACGACTGGATAGTAAACAAACAGTCCGGCTGCCTATCATCATACAGAGGCAGATGAACCAAGCTACAACATCTGTACAGTTGTGTAACCAAATATACAGTGCTGGAATGTAACTCAAATACTGTACTTAAAAAGTACAATACCTTAACATTGTACTTGAATATTTCCGTTTAAAGCTACTTTCCACCATATACAAAAAATCTGGTAATCCATCAATATATTTATTTTCCGATGATATAATATATTAAAATATAACACTAAGAGGGGCCATTCTGCTGCATAACTTATATTTTAACTTTGATTTTGAATGCAGGACTATTACTTGTAACAGATTCTTTTTTCATCATAGCATTGCTATTTTTACTTTGGTTAAATATACTTATTCCGCCACTGTACCAATATATAATAAGATAATAAGATTTTTTTTTACTAAGAGTTTATTACATTAAACTTTAGTCACACATTTTGCCCATCAGCTGGCTGTAATTACTTCATATTTATCTGATGGAATAGAAAACTAAGAATTAAAAGTAAGAAGTAGTAATAAAAGTAAAATAAAGTAATAAATTAAATTTAAATTTTAAATTTAAAATGTTACTTGAGTTAAAGTACAAAAGTATCATCAGCCTTTCAAAGTGTTTTTTTATATTATATTGTTGGATCATTATTACTGATACATAAATGTGTACGTAGCATTTTAATGTTGTATCTTGTCAAAAAGATAATTCTGTTGGTAGGTTGTATCATATTTTATAAACGTACTAGATGTTTTGTATGTAAAATCGGCAAAAAATACTAACTAGCTGTCAGATAAGTGAAGTGGAGTAAAAGGTTCAATAATACGTTGGGTAAATACGTGTCACTCTGTCAAGGGAGAACCTGACAACTTTTATTTCAGTACTTACACCCCACTTTATAAAATATGAAAGCAACTTAAATGGAAGTTGATATCTAAGCCATGAAAGCAGTTGAACTGTCAGTTGAAGTGTAAGTGATGAAAACAGCTGTACGTTCAGATGAAATTTGAAATGTCATTTGAGTGAAATTAAAAGCGCCAGAGACAGATGACGTGTCAGCATATATGTAAGGAGTGATAGCAGTTAAAAAAAGGTGTTGAATCTGACAGCTTTCTTCCCTTAGCCAACTTTTAAGTTGTGCTCCATAATCCAAAAAACAAACAAAAAACTATGTAAAAAAAGTAAAATCCCCATGATACATCACAGTCAGATGTAAAATTCTGTAGGTGAATGACCAGTGCTAGAAATCCGATGTGTTCAGCACATGATGAGAAATGTCCTGAAGGCAAGTTTGAAAAGAAAATAACCACATGTAGCCTACCAGAGTGCATGAATAAAACTTCCAGTTTCTACTCCATTTAGCTGCACTGTGTGTGTGTGTGTGTGTGTGTGTGTGTGTGTGTGTGTGTGTGTGTGTGTGTGTGTGTGTGTGTGAGAGAGAGAGAGAGAGAGAGAGAGAGAGAGAGAGAGAGAGAGAGAGAGAGAGAGAGAGAGGCCCCGGATGTGGCCTCAAGGCAGGCAGCAGCAGTTCAGCAGACACAGCCATGGCTAACATCGCGGTCCAAAGGATCAAGCGGGAGTTCAAAGAAGTTCTCAAAAGCGAAGAGGTGCGGTAACGTTGCTGGCTATTTTCTTTATTTCGATTCATTTCCTTGTTGTTACTGTTTCAACTTAATTTAAATGTAAAGTGTCTGTAGCCGCTGTGACAGACACCAACATGATCTAACGTCAGGTCCCAGTCCTGTGTTGCAGCAGGTCAGGCCTTCACGTTAAACAGCAGAACTTTAGCTAGCTTTAGCTTGATGTCAGTGTCTGATCCGACCTCTCCTGTTGTATCAGGTGGGTGTGTTCAGGAAACACCGGGGATTCAGCTTTTTTTAACTGACAGGCCCTCTGTTTCTAACAAACAATACTGCATACCTTTGGGTAATTAGCTACATAACTAAAATAGCACTCGCCTCATACAAGGTACGGTAACGTTAAGGCTAGCTAGGTGTTTACTAACCTGAACTAGCTAGTTACTGACATTCGGGGTTAGCAGCTTTTAGCTTGCTCGTTGTTTTGACATCTCATTCACTGCTAGCCTGCTAGCTAGCCTGTGGTGTTATGATACAACGTTCACCAACTTATCACAATTATTAAACATTAATCAACTGTTGGTTTCAAGAGGGAAGGGTTACGGTCATTTTAAAGTGTGTATTTTGTCATGCTGCTACCTGCCAAGTCTTGTTATTGTGGGTTTGTAGTTATGACAACTTTTGCTAGCTTAGCTCTAGTGGCAAGCTATCTATTTTGCTCCTGTGGAACAAACCGATTTAGATTTTTGTAAAATCCCAGTTGTTGTGCCTTTAACAGCCAGCATTTGTTTGACACATTTAATCCTCATAGAGCAATTTGTTTACGTGTGTATTCATATGTATGTACCTGTGTTATATATATATATATATATATATATATATATATATATAAATAATATAAACTCATATCTGTACATAGTAGTAAAATGTTTACCTTGTTCTGCTTTGTTGTGCTTGTTTTTAGCAGAATTTCTATGTGTACATTCACAGCAATAAAAAGCAAGAGTCAAATTCCCTGTATGTGTTCACACTTGGACATTAAAGCTGATTCTGATTTGTTTGTAAATGTATGTGGTTTCATACTTGACAGAGACATGTCAAGACACAGGCTGAGAGCTGTGATTCCTTGAAACACTAGGGCAGGGGTCACCAACACGGTGCCCGCGGGCACCAGGTAGCCCCCAAGGACCACATGAGTAGCCCTCAGGCCTGTTCTAAAAATGAAAATTGAATATTGACATTATCTGTTTCCCACCTTGTTAAGTCATTGTTGATAATTATTGTGAGAAGTCATTAATGTAATCAGTGTCTTCACATAGATGAGTATCATTAATCATTAATAATCATATATAACTAAAGGCAAACTGAGCAAATTTGTTATTTCAGAAGAGTGTATCAAACTGGTAGCCCTTCGTATGACTCGGTACCCATGAAGTAGCTCAGTTTCAAAAAGGTTGGTGACCCCTGCACTAGGGTAACTCATTGTGTCCCTCTCATTTGTTCCAACCCATAGACAAGTAAAAACCAGATAAAAGTAGATTTGGTGGATGAGAACTTCACAGAGCTGAGGGGGGAGATAGCAGGTCCTCCAGATACACCATATGAAGGTATTGTCACAGACCTGCATTCCACTTATACTGACATAATATTTGTTACAAGACTTTAATGTTATGATTTCTTATGCTGTTGTTTTCCTTTCTTTCCAAGGTGGCAGATATCAGCTTGAAATAAAAATCCCAGAAACCTATCCTTTTAACCCGCCAAAGGTATGTGCTTTAGTTGTTCCCATCTGTTACGTGCTGCATGTCCTTTACCTCTCTCTCTCTCTCTCTCTCTCTCTCTCTCTCTCTCTCTCTCTCTCTCTCTCTCTCTCTCTCTCTCTCTCTCTCTCTCTCTCTCTCTCTCTCTCTCTCTCTCTCGGGCATTTACATATACTATTATGTCTGCTCGATTATGGCAGAATTATTTTGGTCAATGTTGAGATTATGATTATTTAACACGACTACTCTCTACTCTGCTACTTCGGAAACATCATGCATTTACTGAACTTTAAAAAAAAAATAAAAAAATCAGTGGATCTTCTTGAACTTATTTAAAAATATATATAAATAAATAACTGCTATATATATATATATATATATATATATATATATATATATATATATATATATATTAAATATACAAAAATAAATTAGACTAAAATAAACTGGATCAAGTATGTTGTAGTGCACTGCCAAAACCCACTGAAAACTCAAAACATACATTCAACAGTTTTGGTAAACTGTAATTAACATATTCCAGTCAGTAACTCAGCGAAAACAGGCGAAAGCATCCTGCTGTAAAGAAAAGAGTGCGCTGGATTTATAACATAAGACGGAACAAGAGCATCATTGTGACGAAGCGGAATGTGGCACAATAATTGTTTATCGCGATTATCTTGTTTTCATAACCGTTGAAAGCCAAAATCGTAATTGAAAATAACATTTGATTAACTGCCCAGTCCTAATGAACACTGTCATCCTGGTTAGCATCATAGTTTTGGAGTAAACATATTCTCTTCATGTTGAAAATTCTTCTTCAATCAAGTTCTCTTACATTCATAAAGTAAATTAAATGGCTACTGTTTCACAGTACTGTGCAGGGTCTGAAATTAACACTAACACTAACCAAATGTGAGGGCGGGCTAACCACACAAACACATAAACATTGGCGCATACACCAGCCACTACCTTCTGTTTACTGATAGCTAGTGTTTAACTCAGGCTAATTAATTAGCTAGTAAGGTGCGATTTTCTTTTTTTTTTTTTGTGGCAGCCAGCCTTCCAAAAGAAAGTACAGGAAACGGAGTCTCATTTCACCTGTCCGGGAGGCTCTGACACACTTTCCACACTCCGTGTCGGCGGACAGCTGTAGGCTTGTACCGGTGTTGATGTTTTGTGCATTGTCGGACACATGCAGCCACTATCCTGAAACCGCTTGCAGGACTGACACAAGTCCACAACGGCCCGCGGTGTGTATGTCCGAGCTGTCTCCAGCGCCTCCACCTGCAGGTTGTCAGCTGTGTGTCTGCCTGGTATACTCTCGGACGGCCGATTTAACTCGCCGGTCCTCATCAATATAGTTTCATGTATCACGTAGCTCTCCACAAGCAGAAAAAGAGAGAAGCTTAAAACGCAACTTGCGATGTGATCTGGACGGGAAGGATAACTCTGGAAGTTGGAAGGGGTGTGTCGCGATTCTGCCTTCTCACAGCGCGACACAGGTTCGTGGATCTGAGTATTCGGTTTCATATCGCATATCGTTACAGCCCTAGGTGACAGACATAAAATCATCCATCACAGTAATTGTACATTGCAATATTGATATATATGGTGATATAATAAGAGAGGAATGTCTGTTTTTGGCTTCTTCAGTGAATTAAATACCTGACGAATTAAGTATTTTGTCATATTGATGCAAGTTGTATAACAAATCCAATATTGCCATAAAGCAGTTCTGCCAGAGATGGTAAAGTGACAAACGGTATGACAAAATGTACCTAAATATGATTTTTCTTCTAAAAAAAAAAAAAGGATCTCAAGACCAGGATACAAATGTGCATGTAAATGTACCCATTGTAACCTACACTTGCCCCCGTTTTCTCTGTATTCAAACCATTTTTATCCAGATAACCTCTCACACCTGTCTTTCTTAGGTGCGCTTTATTTCTAAGATCTGGCACCCTAATATCAGTTCTGTGACAGGAGCAATATGTCTGGACATTTTAAAAGACCAGTGGTGAGTGAGATGTACTTGAACCTTGTGAACTACCATACCCAATGTTCCAGTGTGTCTCCTCCATCTCAAACACCCTCCGTTTATCTGCTCCAACTTTGAATGTGTCTCCCCCAGGGCAGCTGCTATGACCCTGCGGACGGTGCTGTTGTCTCTACAGGCTCTCCTCGCTGCAGCAGAACCAGATGATCCACAGGATGCAGTAGTAGCAAACCAGGTGAGAAAGGTGTCTGAATCTCTCTCTCTTCAGTCACTGTTTGCTGAATCCTTTTATGTTTGACCTCACTGATCTTTGTCTCTGCATCCTCAGTACAAGCAGAACCCAGAAATGTTCAAACAGACGGCAAGGCTGTGGTCTCACGTCTATGCAGGCGCTCCTATCTCCAGTCCCGACTACACACGCAAAATAGACAAACTCTGTGCCATGGGCTTTGATAAGGTCAGAACCACTGCCTGTTGTTTATGTACCATAACATTTATATATTGAACAAAGCATGGTGTTTTGGGGTGGGATTATTTCATAGTTAATCGAAAGTCCGAAAATGAATAGGCAACAATTCTGATAATTGTTTGAGGCCATTTTCTTGTTTCCAGCTCCTTGAATGTAAATATTTTTTATAATAGTTTTTTTTTAGTCGTCTGTGTTAATACACTGAATATCTTGAGGTTTTGGATGGTTGGTCAGACGAAACGGCACATTTGAATATGTAACCTTGGACGCAGGGAACTTCTGATTAGCATTTTTTTTTTTATTAGTGTATTTCTACTTTTTATAGACTAAACAGAAATAGATTGTTGTTAATCAATAATGGAAGTAGTCAGAATTGTAAGTTGCTGCCTTATTGCATGTTTGTCAGGGGTTGTGTAGTCTCACTGTAGTAATGTCAAAGGATTTACTCTTAACAAGGCACAATTTATTCAAACAGAATTACCATGGAAATAATGTATTTCATTTTAGTTTTCTGAAAAAAGCTGCTCAAAGGGTTGACATATTTGATGTTCATAATAGTTCATACTTTAAAATCATTTGGTTTTTATGAACTTGATGTTGCAAATGACACACGCATTACAATACTGTTTTAATCCTCCTCCGCATACAGAATGCAGTAATAGCGGCCTTGTCTTCAAAATCCTGGGACGTGGAAACGGCGACAGAGTTGCTCCTCAGCAACTGAAACGCAGCCAGGTGTGAGGATCCCAAACTCCCTTCATCATAGCATCAGTTCCTCCCTGGCATCCATTCCACCACTGCCTTCTGTTACACAGACAACACCCCCCCCCCCTCCCCCCCCACCCATTCGCCACAGCAGTCTGAGCCTTCTTTTATAACAAGTTTGTTTGCTACAAACTCAACAGCAGTAGCGCCGCAATCGCCAATATGCACAACACCCCGTTGCCTGTCTGACCCCATCTGTCCATTACGCTGTCTTTTCTTCCACTAACTCAAACTGTGTGTCCTTGTAATAAGCCACCAAAAGCTTTCAATCATTCATCTTGTCTTCTATGCTCTTTATTCATATTGGCTCTGAAACTTTTTTCTTTTTTTTTCACAAATTTCTGTTCCTAATATTGCAAAGAATCAAATAACTGCCATTTCCTGGTAGATTGTCCAGAGTGAAATGTGAAGGAAATCTGCATACAGCTCTCTCAGTAAATCCCCATTTACTCCCTGCTACAACCAGTTAGACCTTATGTCAGATTATTCTCTTTTATGGACATTTAATACTATAAAGGTCTAGCTGGATTAAATTTACTCGACTGGATAGTGTTCTGCAATGAACAGTGTAATGGATTGTTCCTGAACAGTTTATCATAGACGCTTCAGTCACCTGCAGAGTTTTTCTCATCTGCAGAATTAGAAAAGATTACTCAAACATCCTCAAACATCTTCACAGAAGACAAAAAAGGTATCTGTAAATAGATGTGTGTACATTTGAAAATACAATGGGATTACACTTTGCTTTTCTTACATGGCATTGTAAAACAAATTATTTTAAATATAAACTATGCCTAGTTTACAATTATATGGAGATGTTTTTTTTTTTTTAAATGCTTTTGTGATCCATGAGAAATCCCTCTGAAATCCCTGTTTTCTTTTTAAGATTGTTGTTTAGGGATGACACAGCCAAAATCCTGGCCCTAATGGGACAGGAGGTGACAGCCAGCTCAGGCCCTTACATGCAGCCTTTTCTGCTACACCACAATCCAACCTTTTCTTATCCTTGCATGTTCTATGCTGCCTTTTATTTTATTTGGCCAAATGATGTGGTGATGGAGGGGCGGGGGGTGTTTGTTCGGTTCAATCTCCCTTCGCGAGACTCTTTCTAGTTTGTGGAAAGAGAGACAGACACCTGGAGGCGCTGCTCGGCAAGCCACTTAAGCACAGTTTGGCATGATATCTGTAGTGAACCGAAGCCTTTTCTGTTGAGTATGTGGCTGGAAAAATAGTCTCTTCTGCTCTGAACAGATCCACCTGGCACCAACAGGGGACACACCTCAAGAAGAAATGAGTGATTCTGAATGTCATTAAGGATTTTGAGTTCGAAATGCTGTGGTTTTTCTTTTTCTTTTACTGATTTCAGAGCAATCATTCTCAACCATAGGCACGTTACTTTCAACCACTGGTTAAGGGATCTGCTCACCCTCTCAGTCCTGATGTTGATCATTAAGAGGGGGAGCTTTATCAGAATCCCTGATCCAATCCAGCAGTACGCAATCAAAACTTAGAGGGGTATAGGTGACTTCCTATATTACCAAACATGCTTTACTAAACAGCCAAATAAAATACTCAGAGGTTGTCTATGAACGATGTCTAATGAGTAGTAAGAGGCTGGAACTCCTCTGAAGCAGATAGCAGGCCTGCACAGTGTTTTGATTTGAGGTACACAGACTAAAGAAATGCTTCATATATAGAGAAGTGGGGTGTTGATGAATCCTTACACATGGCCTTTAAAATAAATAAATATCTTCCTTTTGCTTGGCCTCCAGCTCAGTTGCTACCAACACTGGCATATTACTAGCCTGACAAGCCAGACCCACATCCAAGATGTTGGCTGCAAATTACATTTGCTGCCGCTAGGGTGCGTCTAGATTTCTAGGCTAGCATATTACAGTATTACACGGAGTTATCGTGCACATTCTCCACAGATGAAGTTTAACAGCCAGAGCCAAAAAAAAAAAAAAAGGGTTCATAGTCAAAGGTAGAAGGCTCACGCCATCTCCTTCACTTGTAAATAATCCAGTTCTTGATAAAGAGCCATCTCGTTATCACTGGAGTGCACCATTGATGGCTGGATCTATATTTTGTAAGAAAAATGAAAAGGAGGCCCCTCCTCCCCAGTGTTCTATGTACAATGTTGCACGATGACGAAGCATAGAAAAAGGGGCTGTTGCATCTCAGTTTCTCCATTTGGATTGAGACTTATTTTCCTCTTTTGTTTCCTTGGAAGCGAGCATCAGCAGTATAAAAGCATGGTTATTTATTGTGACAGTGTCATGTTTCTTTGATTAAAAAAAAAGTGGAAAATCTTGTTTGCTTTTGTCAGGTCTTTTGGCTTCTGAAAACTACACTTCATAAACACGGTGATCAAGACAAATGCACTGCATGGTAACATCTAAAAGCATTTATTTTCTGGAAAAAAATTTAAATATGATCATGAGAATAGGCATACTTTAACTACATCGAAATTAAGTTGTCAACACAGCCCACAAGGTTTCCACTCACCCAATGCTTAAAAGCAGGATTTACCCAGCAAAATAACTGACAAAAGTACAAAAAAATATTTAATTGTAATAGATGAACAAAAACCTGAACACATACTTGTATAGTAATATATCATTTATGAATTCCAAAGGGAAGTATTGTTTCATACTTCAGCAGTAAAAAAAACAAAGGTAATTCAAACCCAGCTGGATTTCAAAGCCCCAGACCAGTCTCGGCGAGCTTGGAGCACAGTATCCAAACACAAATGTTTGACAGCTTAAATTTGTCCATTAACACGCTGGAAAAATCAAAAAGGCCTTTAAAACCATTACAGGTGGCAGTTAAAAGGCCACAGAGAGTTTCTACTGGGCTTTGTGATGCTATAATCAAGCTAAAGCATCTCAACATACCAAAGTTAGAAACCTAAACATACCAAAGTTTATAAAATTTTGGTGTCGGTACATCTGTTAAATGCACAAATCTTATGCTATGATGTTCCATATTACAGCCGTTTTCAGCAATTTTTCTGCAAACGGTCTTGGATATTAAAAAACGTTTAACTGCAATGGGTATTTACAAAATACAACTGTGTAAGTAAAACAGGTAAGCTCAAAATAAAAAAATATTGTGCAACAGAGACATAAGGAGGAAGAGGTCAGGAGACATACAGTAGGATTTTTCCCAGGGAATTTAATAAGCAACAATCAGAACCAGATTAAAATGTTTGTAAAATGTCCATCCTGTTTTTTTTTGTTTTTTTTTTTAAAAATGGCTCCACAAAAGAAGCAAAGAGCAACAAACACAAAGAAAAAAACATGTTTTTGGAGTAAGACCTACATACAATGAACTTCAAATCAAGACTATAAAGGTATTTAAAACCTTCTAGGATGTCAGTGGTTTGTGTCTGCATGTGTGTGTACATGTGTGTGTTTTAGGAAAGGTCCATAATGTGTCCAGGAAAGCTTTAGAGTCAGAGGAGCGTGTACGTAGGGTCGAGGAGCAATGAGGAAGAGTCTGGCCCGATCTCTACAGTCTTGATTTCACCTTCACCAGTTTCCTCTTTACCTGAAAGACAAAGTTTGGACTCAGTGTCAGCCCAGTTGACTCTTGGATCTTTTCCCCGGTCACAGACCCTAACCCTATTTTGTCCTTTTATTTTTCTAATTGAATGGTCTGCGTCCAAAGGAGTGAGAGCTGCTAACGAGCCGCAGCTCGGGCAAAGTAAAGCTGGCGTATTTTCACATCTTGATCTGTGAAATAAAGATTTATTTCGACCAAACCAGAGTTGGTGATTATTGGATCAGGTACATTTTATTTTGTTTCTGTCCCATTTGAATGAAGAAAAAAGCTAAGAGAGCTTAGCAAACTTGTCAATCGCGTGCAATGCATCCTAAGCAGAATAACTTGCATTCTCAGTCAATATAGCACACACTGGGGAATTTATTTCATCAATGGACTACAAATACCATCAGTACTGATTGGACATAAACATTAAAAAGGTGGCACATTTTCCCTTTAACAGACAAATTTGTTGTATTTGGGGAAAGACTGACATGGTAGAAAAGCAAGACCTGTTTAGAGACATCCTGGGCTAAACCAACTCACTGCCAGCCCACTGTTGGGCTCTCCCTGCCTGCCAGAAGGAACTCCTCTCCTTGTAGACTTGGTATCTCCCTGGCTAGATGTGTCGGACCAGGCTGCACAGCTGCTCTGCCCTTGCTTGAGGGGGTATCCCTCCCTGTCATTCCTGCCACAGATAACCCCCTCCGGGCTGGACTCCAGCTCTATCTCAGTTTCGCCCTCGCTGCCCAGGAGGAGGGCGACTGTCCCTACAGCTCTCCCTGTCTCCTCTTCAGGCTCCCACTTCCTCTCTTTTTCCTTCTCTGTGCTCACATACGACCACCTGAAGAGAAAACGGTTGACATCTGAAAGACGATGGGATTTTTGTGCAATCTCAGGGTTAGGTTTTCAGTGAAACGGACACAAACTGGGACTACAAAGTTAAACGCACCTCTGTCGAGTCTTTTCATCATTTATCTGCCAAACGATAATCTAAGCTACTAAGGTAAATACCATCTTAGGTTACTTTCTGCTGCACCCTTCCTGACTCTCACCTCTGTAAGTCAATCTGTCTCTTTGTCCCTTCGTCATTCTGCTGCTGCTGTTTTGACATCTTGATGTTGATTGACGCTGCCGATGAGTTGGGGTCAGCTGCTCTCTTCCTTCCTCTGCCAGCTCCACCTCCCGTTGCTGCTGCTGCTCCTTCCTTTTCAGCCGCTGCGGGGGCGGCAGCAGCAGCCGTTTTTGATGGACGGCCACGTCGTTTGACGGGCGACGCTTCTGTCTCGGCGTCAGGGGTCGCAATCTGACTTGGCTCCTCCTGAGAAAGACGGTGAGAAAAGCTCAGTCAAGATAACTCTCTTAATGTTGCAGTAAGTGTAGTTCCAGCTGACATCTGGTTGCCTCAGCTTACCTTCTTCCCCTCTTCATTCTTGATGACTGGGTTCTCGTTGTTTTCCTGCGTTTGGCTCTCTGACGACTCAGTGGCAGCATTGCTGTTACTACAAGACACGTTTAAAAAGTTGAAGAAAGCATTATTCTTGATGTGTGTGTGCGCGAGTGTGCGTAGTGAGTCTATATATACCTGTTCTTATTGATAGTTGAGGAGCTCAGCGGGGAGGAGTTGGTGCTGGGGTTACTGGTGTCTGACACTGTGGTGGTCTTGGTGAAAATCCTCCTCCCTGGTACCGTCAGAGGCTTGTTCACAGCTCCCAACACTGGAGCTGGTTTAGGCTGCTTAGAGAAAGGGTGGAGTTGTAGGGTGCAGTTAATGGTATTAGGCTGGTAAGCATTTGATAGTTTAGATCCCCGACAGTTGCGTGGCGTGTACAAATAATCAGTGATTACTCAGAGTTCAATAGATCACTCAATTTTCTCTGCTCCCCTTTGACTCTGACCCAAGCATCATACTCATATACTGAGAATACAAATATGTATAAACAGATGTTTCTAAACTAACAATAAAATGACAATGGTTTTTCGCCTACTTAGCTAAACAATAAAAAGCAAACAAGTGTTTACGTCATTATGTGTTCTGCCCCTCTGCCCTTCCTTCAAATTAAACTACACTCATTAGTGTTACGCATTATTACCTACAATGTGGATTGCTCAGTAAATTGGAGTGTTTTGGATTTACCTTTCCAGTGAGCAGCATTTGTCTCATCTCTGTCGACAGATACTCTTTATCATTTTTGAAGTCCTGTTGAAAGAAATCACAGCAGAAAACTTTGATTAGCATAAACTGCTAATCCACAAAGGTCATGATTTTGGCTTTAGTATTAAAAGAGTGTGCCCATATTTATTTACCACTGAGTGGATATAAGTCATTCTTAAGAAGTGTGTGTGTGTGTGTGTGTGTGTATATTGCCTTGTCCTGTATGATGAAGAACTTGGACGGTAGAACAGGGTCTTTCGGAGAGTCCAGGTGACATGCAGTGCTCTTGTTGGCGATAACGAAGAGAGCCACATCACAGACAATATACATCTTCTGTAACCAAGACAACAAGAGACACTGTTATGATTGTTTAATAATTAGGTGACTTGTCACAAAGAGCTCTTAGCTCATTGCTTTTGCGTCCTTGCTTTCTTTACAAAGAATGCCTCCTGATAATTTTAATCATTTTAAATCATTATGGACACCAGCTTGTTTTACTAACGACTATTACTCTTAAAGCTCCATGTTTAAGAACGAAAGAAAACGGTTTTGTTTCAAGTATAGCTATGCTATGTTAGCTATTTTTGAAATCTTGCACATTCTTGCATTCATTTCTGATGCTTTTTTGTTGTCGTTTGTTTGCCACATTGAGTAAGCGCCTGTGTGTGTGTGTGTGTGTGTGTACCTCATTGGCCTTTGCATCATCAAGGCACTGTGCATCCTTGGTCTGTTTGATGTTCTCTACCATCTTCCTTAGAAAGGCATGACTATTGTTCTCATTCTTGGTCATCAGCACTTCCAGCATGAACCACAGGCACCTACACACACAAGCACAATAAACATGCTGTATGGCACAGCTTCACTCATCACCACTTCTATCTTATTAGCATTATAAGTCAAGAGTATAAAATGTTCTCATAAACATAGAAAAATAAGCATAAAAAAAAGAAACATTCTCAGCTTTATCATCAAATTCAGGGATTATTCAGGGTTATGACATAAAACATACAAAATATAGTATGCCAACACTCACTCTTTGATGTCTTTGAGCTGTTCATATTCATGTGGTTTTGTGAAGTCTGGGTCGTGGGCCAGCAGGTGGATCATATAGGGAACGACATACTCGGGAAGGAGGGAGACAAGTTTATCTGTGGGAAGGGTGAGAGTAACTCATTTTAATGTCTATAAGGGTTTCCATCCGTCTGTTTTTATGCACTTTCAATTTACGAATAAAAAAAAAAAAAAAAGAAACTCAGTGGAAATATCTAGAAACTATAAAAAAAAATTGCAAAAAGGTTTTACACTGAGGTGGAAAAGTTGGTGTATTGACAAAAACAAATGAGACAAAGTGCAATGAAACAGACTTAATAATTGACGGCTAGGAAATGTGACTTAAACTTCCGCTCCACTAAACAGACAAAAAAATCAGATCAGTGTGGGGCGATGAGGAGGCCATAATCTTTCCTCAAATCAATACATGAAACAAACTTTAATGCCATATTACTGTCATGTATACCATATTGTTGACGTTCTTTTAGGGTTCCATTGCCTTTAAAAAAAAACAAAAAAAAAACAACAACAATGACATCATCTTGTTGCACCTTCTTTTTCTGCAATTGTTTAATGGCACCCGATTGGAAAATTAGCGCCACAAACTGTTCTATATCCGCCACCCAACTCCTAATATTTGCAAAACAGTATTGGATGGAAACAGGCATTAATTTGCATTTACTTTTGCAGATTTTCTGAAAATCTGTTAAAATTGGTGGTGATATTGGATGGAAACTTGGCTCATGTGGTCTTTGATAGTCTAAACTGCTGCTCAATAAAGCACACATTAAACGTTTCAGTAACTTTCAACATGAAAACATCCATAGGTCCATCCACTGACCCTGAGCGAGAGGGTTTTGTTTGATGAACTCTCTGCGGACAGAAATGTTTTTGAGGAGGCACTGCCGGGCATGGGCGCGGCGCTCCTTCACTGGGTCCTTGGCACACAGGGCGAAGACGGCGAGGTACTCCAGGGGCAGCACCAGTTTGACGAGAGCCAGGTGCAACTTCTGAGCAAAGATTTGACGAACCTGGTAGCACTCGTCCTGTATGTAGGGAAGAATAGACTTCAATTAAATTCAATTCACACAAGAGAGTAAAGAAGATTATCAGTACTAATGAGAATGTTTTCTTTTATTCATATGGTACATTGTAACTGAATCAACTGACATGTCAATTAGTTCTCATTGTGTACACATATAGTACAATTTGCATATTATAATAGGCCTTTCACACAGCAGACATTTTTGACTTGTCATCGCAGGAAAAGTACAGGTGTTACTAATGACATTAAAAATGGCTCCATTCTGACAGTCAGATAGCATGCACGATACCAGGACGAAGCAGCTAAATGGAACTCGGCCATCATTAAATTCATCATTTATACCTGTGCTTCTCTTACTGAGACATGTCAAAATGTCTTCTGTTAAAAAAGGTTCTACAAAAAAAGGGATATAAAAGGTGAGACTGACGTTGATAACGAGGCCGCAGAGCTGAAACTGTTCAGGTGTGATGATGTCATGGTAACAGGGCTCCTGGGCCAACTTCATTATGGCTCCGCCTGCGGCAAGCCTCAGACGAGACATGTCTGACTTACTGTGACGAGGAACAAATAACAAAAGGGGAAGAAGGATAACAAAGATGACATTTTTTTTAAATCAATTACAACTGGTAAATGTGTTCCCCCAAGTGTTGTGACCTTCAAGCCCCGAGTTACCTGATCTTCTTCTGCTCTGTGAGGTCTCCCTCGCTGACCAGCATGGCTGACAGCAGGCGCAGGGTGGAGTTTGCTGACTTGGATTGGTTGTTCTTCATTCCTAGTAACCAACGCACTAGCAGCTTGATGGCCTGCACCTGGGGGAACCGGAAGAGCATGAATAATTAAGACAAAGTGAGGTCCCTAAATCTTTAAAGAATATCTTTCTGTTTACAAAAACATCAAAACAACAAAAACATCAAACAAGATCGGAATCCTTGTCATCAACTCAAGATCGTACATGTGCATGCCTGCAGTAAAAATGCAAAATCATATTGGACTAGAAGTGAAATAAATGCCACAGATATGATTGCCTCTTACCTTAGCTAGGACCTCAGGTGAAACTTCCTCATCAGTGGTCCACAGCTTCCCATTCTTGTTTCCCACCGACTAGAGACATAAAAGGCGCATCACATTCACATTCTCACTCTTTTCTTGACTGGGTTTATGTGTTGGAAGTTGTAATTCATAAAACAGGTGCCCAAAAATATAAAAAATGTTTGTTAAAAGGGTGCAATTATGTGTGCAACTGTTTCAGTACACTGTTTGATCTCCACGCACCCTGTCATTCATGAGCAAGTCCTTGACAATGAAGTTAGCCACAATGGACTTCATTGGTGAAGCAAACTGATCTGGGGCCAGCATGGAGATGTGGCCCAGGGACACCAGAGGAGTAATGAGCTGCTCTGGGACATCTGCATTCAGACTACGTGACAGAGGCTGGGGGTGAAGGGAAAAAACTGTGTGAGTGCATCCCAACAAAGAAATGTCAGTACAATAAAAGATGACATACAGAAGACAAAAAAATGACATACAGTGCAAGTTAAAATAAATAAAAACATTGCTGTCAATTTGTAATATAAAGGTGCATCCCTACAAATCAGTAAGTAAGAAAACGGTCCCCTACCTCAAAAATCTGTGCCAGCTGCACTTCCTTGTTATTAAAGATGGCGTGGATACAGTGGACGGCCTGCTTGGCCTGGTGAGGTGTTCCCCGCTTGGCTTTCTGATGCAGGACGGGAATCAGAGTCCTGATGGACATTAGGAGGAGTTACACAATGCAGGTTATTTCTTTCATTCAACCCAGATGTGGACCAGTATGGCAAGTGACGAAAGTGTGGACCCTTCGCCTGTAGATTCATAAAGCGACAGACTACTGTCCAAATACAAATGTCTATTGTTTGAATTCATCATTTGCACTTTTAAGTATAATGTCATTTCTCTCTTACGATCTTATCTGTTGTAGCTCTGTCTCGATCTTCTGCCCTGTGTTTCTGAATATCTGGATGGCTGCCTCTGCCACTTTTTCATCCTCCATCTTCAGACACTGCAGCAGAGACTCGTAGGTTTCTGCTGAGTGGAACGCTGTGGGGTGGGTGAACGACAGGACCTAGAGAGTAGAAATCATTGTTTTTTTTCTAACATTAATTTGTTTCAAAAATGCACAATCCAGCCTTAAAAAGACTTTTACCATACTTTGCGTGTTTACGCCCCCGTTTACTAAAAATCACACTGGTTACATTTTGGGCATTAGCTTCCATTTATCACAGTATGATTGGTCCATGCTATGTACCTTGAGTAGCTCCAGGCCAGAGCGGATGGCTGTATCAGGGGTAACGCCCTCCTCGTCGTCATCAGCCGTGCCCTCAATGGACTTGTTCAGCAGCTTCACCAGAGCACTAAAAGAAAACAAATTATAAGTTATTACCTCACCTTTGTTAAAATAATCTAAAAGTGCATTACACGACAACCTGGAGCACTTTCGGATAACTTACAACAACATAATAGCAAGTATTAAACATGACAAAAATTGTTACACTGCCTAACGTAAGCACTAGAAGTCATTCAGTATGTAGGTTTCCTCTCTCATGGTGTTTTTCCATAAAGAAGAAAGGGTTAAACCTGTTCCCTGTCTAAGGCTTGCAGGTACAACTCACCACCACTAGGTGTCTCAGTGAATTAGAAAAGCCTGTTAATGGTATTACACAATGACACAGAGTACATGAAGCTCCTTATTACTGAGATAGGGAGTGCAGGTCCGTCGTACGACTGCCTCTTTGTGTGTACTATACAAAGAGACACTTAAATCTGATGGAACAGGATTTACAATCCAGTTTCATCTCTTTCAATTTTAATCGAAATGTACTCTAATCCATTTTATTGCTATTAGAATTTAGACTTGACTATGTTCAAATATTTTGGTCTGTTGTGAAATTTGAAAGTAAAACCCAACCCCAACACTTGGTGTGTTGAACATGTCAGGAGTTTTTCTGACCTGATGGCCTCAGAGTCGATGTGGACGGGGGCGATGCGCTCCAGCAGGAACTTAACCATCTCCAAGAACGGGTTGGTGGGCTGTTTGGGGAACGTCAACTTCCGAGTGATCTCTCTCTGCACACAGTACAAACAGTACACCTTTAGTACCGACATTCATGGATTTTTGCTTATATATCTCCACCGCATTCACGCCAAGGTCTGTATTACTAAATCTAGAACAACCGTCCTAAAAGTACCTTCGATCTTCAACCCTGAATGTGTGCTCAACTAAGACACAAGAGTGTGACTGGTGATTTTGAGGTCCTTAATATTACTGTGGTAGCGGATTAACATTATGAGGATTCAAACAAAAACAGAGGTTGAATGGTTTGCTCGGTTATATATAATACATTCCATTTACATTTAATAATTCTGGATCAATGGAAATACATTTCCAGGATAAAGCCTGACATCCGGCGTATGAGGCTTCGCCCCTCACCTTTCACTCTGTGTGTGTTGCTGTTCTCAATATTCCTTCGCTACAGGAAACAACAACAAACCTAGAACAAGCTTTTTTTCCTTCTACTATCCCAGAATGTATCTGTGGTGTAGCCAGACCTTTCTCCACAGCGCTGTGGAGGGAGAACTGGCAATGCGAGTACTTGTAGAAGCTTTCTTCTCTTTTATAGCATGACATTTCCTGCTACTACAATATAAAGTTGTCATTTTTAAGTGACTGCACCTTGAAAATATAGAAAAAAATGAACCATTTTTATTAACTGCCACGACGTCCTTTCTCTAAAACGTCACTTCTTCAGGGATTTTGAGTGATTTGTGACTGCTACCTTGTAAATATAGGCTCAAAAACAAACTCACAGCACCGAGTCTTTGTTCAAGATAAGGAGAGAGAATGAGACTTGCAGCCTGTCTGTGAGTGAGTGTGTATGCTAAATGGATGAGTGTTCTTCTCACCACACAGATCTCAGCCTGTTTGCAGGAGCAGGTTGGGCTGATGAGCATCTCCAGCTGAACTCTGAGCTTCTCGTCCTCACCCAGAACCTGGTTGAACTTCTTCATGAAGTCCTGGGCCTTTCCAGCATCTGGCAGATTCTCTGTGAACATACAGGAGAGTTTAATCAGGATGTCAGTCATGTTAAGTGGAATGGACCTTTACCATTATGAAGAAATGACAGAGCGTGGGGATTGAAAGTGTACTGTACACGTTTGTGTGGTTTCCAACTTACTGGCAATACTCATCAGCTTCCCAAACATGGCTGTGCTATTAGCCTCCGACTACCAGGAGAAAGAGAGAGAAATATGTTATACATGTTTTGCATCGAAATACACGGAGGAAGAGGAGGTTAGTTTTTGTGTGTCAACACACCACTGGCAGCTTGTGGAGGTCAAGCAGCTCTTTGACGAGGCTTCTGAGCATGTTCTGACACTTCCACATCTCATTCAGGGCCCTGAGAGCAAAGAATACACCAAAAGAGAGGAGAAACAGGTGAGAGTTGGCAAAAACACAGGGGATGATCAATATACTGTCCATGTGATATGTACAAACATGTTGAACTGTTAGTGTTGTTGTTTTCATGTTTGCAGATACAACGTTGGGTTTGCTGGCCATTGTGCAGTTCTGTATTTTCTAAAGCAATGTTTATGTTTTAACATACATTAAAATGATACAGGTCAGTATTTATGTGTACAATGTGTGTTTTTTCTTAGAGGAGGCAATATTGCAGGTTTACTGACTTGACAGCGTTTGTGTCCAGGCAGGCATACAGGTAGTACAGACACTTCATCTTCTCCTCTGTGTCAAGACTGTGAGGGACCATGTACTGAGCGAAGATCTTCTCTACCAATAACCTGAAAAAAGGAGGGGAGAGTTTCCGTGAATTGTGTGAAAACAGAGACAATGGAAACCAAAATAAATTCACTGTGCAGTAATACTTTCTGTATTAACAAAAATCTGTACTAATAGCACTGGTCTTAGCTGGTCCATTCAGCATATGTTCTATCGTCTGTTAATCCCAAGTCTCACAAAAGCAGGTTTCAAAGAAATGTATTCTACAACAGACACAAAGTACCTTTAAGCTTTTAGAAGACAATTTAGTTGGCTATATTGGCAGTTTATCTTAACGTTTACGTGTTTCTCATGACAACCTACACTGAAGTAATGTTGACCATGGTTGAAACGTCCAACACAGCTGTGTTGTCCTTTTCAACATTAAACTATTTATATATCTGCGCATATGCTCACTTGTCATCAATGCTGTTCTGATAGTAGATGTGCAGCAGTTTGTCTTTGATCCAGCTGATCTTCAGGGCAGACTCTTTCCCGGCCTCATGGTGCAGACAGTATTTCTTAAAAAGCTGAGCAAGGCCCATCATGGCTTCCTTACGCACACGCCACTATAGGGGGAGGGAGAGGAGGGAAGAACAACCGAACAGGGAGGTAAGATTTAAATTAAGATGAGGAAATTTAATTTACGTTTATTGTACAAGTATGAAAAGAGCAACCTGGTGTTGAGGGTAATTCCTTACGGTTTGTGTGTCAT
Organism: Sander lucioperca; assembly: GCF_008315115.2. Classification (NCBI taxonomy): domain Eukaryota; kingdom Metazoa; phylum Chordata; class Actinopteri; order Perciformes; family Percidae; genus Sander; species Sander lucioperca. The sequence continues at coordinate 26,359,195 of NC_050176.1, forward strand.
AAGCAAATAAAAAATGTAAGACTCTGAATCAGGGCTCCAAAGTGCAACCAAAAATCTATAACGTGGGACTAAACATTTTGATTGGTCACATCGGTGCGCCTGCAGGTGTGTTTCTGGTTGCAGTATTGGGTTCAGACAGAAGACGGAAGCCCTGCGTAGCGCTGTGTAGCACCCTGAAACGCTGTGAAAAACAAAATCCGATGTCCACGTCCAAACTGTTATGTGACTTTGATAATAAAGTCCATTGTTCGATTGTTGTGAAATATCTGCCACCACATTTATGGTTTCCTTGCGTCACTGCATATTAACACCGACTCACATTAAATAACCAATGTTATAAGTCAGGTTCAGCAACAAATTAAGACTGCAAACGAGAACAAAATCCACAGATATGGATTTCAAAACAAATCCTCAAAGCACCTTGCTACTTTTCATTGCAGTATGCAACAGACAGCTTTGTCAAGGCAGTTTTGTCTGGAGCTTTTTACACTGATCAACCAGTGGCTGGGCCATTGTACGCACAGTCTTTTTTTTTTTTTTTTTTTTAAATCACAAACACGGTCGGTCATTGAAGGCGCAGTGGATGATTGGTTTGTGCATCAAAAACAAATCCCATACAGACTTTTTAATTAATTAATAATCTTTTTCTAAAATAGTCATACGCCAGAACTCCAGCACCACACCGGAGTACTTTAAGCCCTGATGACAGAAAGAGCTTGGATTTGAAAGTAAAATAAATACATCCAACTGCTACTATGACTACCCACATGAGAGTGCATATTTGTCTCACCCTCTTGTCTAAGGTCCTTTCCCGTACGAAGCCCAACAGCTGGTCGTTGACCAAGTTAAGGTCTTTCTTCCCGGCGTTGATAATGGTGACAATGACATCATGACGGATGGCTTCCTCTGGGTCATGGGAGCGCACCTTCAAATACTCTGATTGGATAATAAGGAGAAAGAAATGTAACCACTTCTTGTTCAGCATAATTTAAAAGAAATGACTCAATTAGAAGAGAGGAGAGTGAAGAAGACAGTGAGTCAGAAAACAAACACACCCGTCAGGTCTCTGGCCAGGTCTGGGTGGTTCATGAGGCAGTGGCTGGCAAACTTTACACACTCTAGCCTGACTGGAACGTGGATGTCATTGAACCTGGAGAAAAAAAATCCGTTATATAAAAATAAAACCATTTTATATATCTTTAGTACTCTATAACAAGTACATCCCTTTTCTTTTAATTAGTCTCTCCTGGTTGAACTGGATCAGCTTAAACATCACTTTGTGCGAGTGTGTCTGCATAGTGTTCACGTAACTCACCGTCCTAAGAAGCACTGCCATAGCGGTCTGTTCTGTGAGGCCAGCTCTGAGTCTTTGGCTCCAAACAACTTAGCTAGCAACCGTACAACAGCTAGACGCTCCTCGCCATCATTGCTCTGCAAACACAAGAAAAGCATGTAAAATACAAGCTGCATTTTCCTCCCAAAATAATTAGAATTTTACTCCTTTCCTGCTCTCGCTTTGCCAGACCTTCCTCCACAGCGCTGCGGAGGAGGGTCTGGCTGGTCCACACAGCATTCTGGGATGGGGAAAAAAAACGTGGTCTGGTTTATTGGCATTTCTTTAAACCAAATCACAATTGTCACTAAGCTACAGCTAAGCACTGGGCAGAGCCACGGTGCCGCTGCAAAAAAGCCTCGGGAATTAACTTGTTTTGGTGGAACGTGTGCGTTTGAAAATTGTTTTAGTCGTGCAGGGAAAACTCAGATTTGACAGATAGTCTAGCTAGCAGTCTCGATATACAATGCAGAGATCTGAGGAGCAGTTAACCATTGTCCTCCTCGTGAATCCACCGGAGTTTAGAATTCCAACACAAAGAAAGCGGACGGCACCGGACACCCGGCCGAAAAGAGTGAAATCCGGCGGCAACGGAGCAATCCTGGAAGTGGAACGTCGTGGATATAGACTAGCTCTCTCCTAATGCAAATAAGTAAGACAAACTGTCAACCATCTTGAGCTTTACCTGCACAATTATCCAATATTATACCAATACCAATATTTACCTCAAAATCTGCCTCAAAGGCCGCTCTTAAAAATAAACATGTTTTTTGTATGTTCCTGCATTTTCTGTTCAAAAGCACAAGGGTCCTTGGTTGTCAATCACCAATATAACACACCTGACAATGTGCATTATCTTAAACTGAGAGGTAAAGCCGACCCAAGGTAAACAAGCTTTAAAATCTGGCCATTTGTCCATTACCCCTTAATACTGCCCTACAAATGATTCAACAATAACACTACAAAGTTACATCACTCCTATAAAGTTGACACCGTCTATAGTTTGATCAATGTTAATGTTTTGAGCAAAGCATCAAGAGAACTAGTCCTCTGTGATCTGAGGTGAGATGTACAGTTAACATTTTGACTGTGTGTGTGTGTGTGTGTGTTGCGTTCACCTTAAGTTTGAATTCCAGCTGTGGCATGACAGAGGTAAGCAGCATAGGGTCGATAGCAAACAGTTCCTGGATGAGGTCAAATACGTGCTCTGATAGGTCACTGACTGATGACTTGCCCATCACTAAAACCTGATTGAAGAACTGAGGAAGGAAAAAAAACACTGTGAGAGACAAATACTTCATTGAACAAGATGTACTGTAGATACATACAACAGCTTACATAGACAGAGTCTGAGGACGAGAGTAAGAAAAACAAAAGTCGCAAACTGAAAATGAATAAGTGAGGCTCTACTCACGTTAGCAATGCATGTCTCGATGGTCTGGACGGTCCTCTTCAGCAGAGTCTTGGCAAGATCGTACGCTTGCTTGTTCAGATTCTGTTCCAAGGAAAGTAAAACACTGATTAGTCAGTTTAACTGACAGTGAACATCAAATATTCACTAATACAAAGAACTTCAAGCTTGTCCAATATGTCAGCTGACAGTGGTTGAGAAATATGCAAGGCTTGTATACTAAACTGTGCAAAATATATATTTCCTATGTGCAATTCTGTAAAATGTAACCATTAAGTCTGTCTACTTGCTATATCTTGCTTTTTTTTTTACTGATGTTTCTTGTTATTGCACTATCCCCTTTGCTGCTGTAACACAGCAAATGTCCCCACTGTGAGACTAATAAAGCATTATCTGATTTTAAGGATCACCGTTGTCAATTTTTAAAACAGATTTTCATCGGAAAAAAAGAAGCTGTTCTAAATATTTATCATCATTTTGTAATATGGGTCCTCTTGTGGTGAGCACAGATCAGAATGTTTAGTTAATCCAGCATGTTTGTGCTGCAAATGATTATTTTATAATCTGATTTTAATCCAGAGTTTTGTCTGTTCACCCATTATTTAATATTCAAAATAAATATGCAGATTTTATTTTTGAAAAATAAAATAAAAAATAAGAAAATACAACACAGTTGCATAATTATATCTAAATATATTTTTAAACTGTACAAAATCAATACAAATAATGACATTATAACTAGATAATGTACATGAATGTGTTTGTGTGTCCTACCTTGTGTGCAGGAATGAGGTTAATGAGGATGGTATCCAGCAGCTCCTGTGTGACTCCGTCACCCTCCATGATGATGGAGCTCATCAGGTCTATCATGTGCATCTGCACCTTCTGGTTATGGCTGTTACTGTGGAGGAAGAGATGGAAATGAAAGAAAAACTGAAACAATAGATAAAAACAAAGAGTGATTACTCACTGTAACCCCTCAACACCTGGTGTCAAAATGGGTCCTAGCAGTAACTGGGATTATATCTATCAGTCTGCATGTTTCTAGTGACACGAGGGTCGGGGGTCAGCCTGAGGACATGTGACGGTGGAAACAGGCTGCACGAGAGGATCAGCGTTTCCTGAGCTAATTGACGTTTCTCCCTATCAAGTTTACGTTATGTTATGTCTGTGTCCTTAATGTATATCAAATGAACTGTCAAGCGAGTGGCAACGCCTTGGTACACCGAAGAGAAGCACGCTGGCTTCAGTCGGCGGTTAATAATTCAGTTCCTTGTTTTCAAATGTACGAGTAGGGCTGGGCACCGAATTCAATACTTTTTAGGCACCGACCGAATTGCCTCTAAAGTATGGAGTATTGAAAAATGCCTCGTCATTCAATACCCATTTTCAATACCTAAGGAGTAAATCTCATCAGCGCAAGTGAGCCAATAAGCATGCAGCATGCTTCTATCAAGATCTAATAATGTTTGTGACTGGCTGTCTAACGTTGCACGTCGCAGAGGCAAAAATTCTACGTTATGCACAAACAGGGCTCATGTAGTAGGAGCTGAAAAATAAAAAGATTTGTGCCACAATGTGTAATGTTGTACTTTCTTTTTGTTTTATAAAATTGGTATCGAAAAAAAAGTATTGTTTAGGAATTTGTATCGAAGTCACAGTATTGATATCGGTACCGGTATCTGGTATAATCCTAGACGTAGCGAGAGCAATCAGGTTCCCAGGGTTGGTTTACCGTGACACTAGGTAAATGAAATATGCTAAAAAGGGAGTCAAAATGTTGCTTATCTAGACATGTTACAGATTCAAGTACATACATACATACATACATACATACATACAAGTATGACTGTGCTGGAATATGAAAAACATCTGATAAACAGTAATATTAAGGATTTTTAGAAGAAAAAAAAAAAAACCAATGTTCAGTTATAAGATTTGACATAAAAGGAAACCGCAGCAGATAACAGGGGCCTTACTTGATGACAGAGAAGAGTGTTTTGAAAAGCTGGATGAAGATCTCGTTGCAGTCCTCCAGTTCAAAGCATATGTTGTATGACTTCACCCACGCCAGGTTCTAGAGAAACATTAAAAATACAAGTTACTCCTTCATCAGCAGTTTGTTGTACTGTCCCTTGAACCATAACTAACAAAACAAGTTTAGCCTCTCGTGGTGTCTACCACATAAGCGCATTACCTCCAGCAGGTAGAAGTATCTGTTGAACTGAGGGCTCTTAGTGTCTTCCAGTCCCTTTAGCTGTCTGGTGATGAACAGGAAGATGTCCTAGAGACAAGACAGGAAAACACTTGTTTTTAAGTTAGTAATGGGGAGTGCTTGAAAATAAATTCTGGCAAGACCCCAAAACAGCAGATTTGATTAGAAAAAGCAATGACAAAGTTCATTACGATTCTACAATAACCAGTTAATAGCACTTTTTTTCCATTGGCTTGCCAAAAGATTAGCCTGAATGAACTGAAGACTTAATGGCTTAGAGAGGCAGTCAGGGTTCTCTTTCTCAGATATATTATATAAAATGATATACCTTTATTTTGTAACATAATAGAATTGCCATTCATTTTATTTTGCTCATGTTCGTGTTAGTCTACCAGTCTCGTATTGCCAGACCTTCAGCCCAATTTATAGTCCCGTGTTAAATCGACGGCGTAGGTACGTCTAGATACGGACCCTACGCCGTACCCTATGCAGTATCCTGATGTGCACCTTTCAAAAAAAGGAACTGCACGTCGCGGCGACGCAGACCGCAACAACTGGGATTGGTCCGCTTGGCCGTGGCTTGGTAGCGTTGCATTTCCCCCTACTCATTTCCGGATTCTCCTTCTCCATAAACATGAAAAAAAAAACATGAGGGTGAACTTTTCCTGCTACAGCTTTCCGACTGTGGTCAGAAAGCACAGGGTAGACACTTTGTTTTTCCGTCTACACCTCTAGAGTCAGTACTCGCTCCGAAGCCATCCCGGTCACTCTCTTACTCGCTTTACCACACACTCCCTGCATACCAGTGTATCACCGTGTATACTTAGTCTATAGCAATCCCTGCCAAACGTCCCAGTTAGATAGTTAATGCCGTAAACATATTCTTTGTAAATCTTTACAATCATTTGCAGAAAAAAACAAGCAGGCCTGCCTTATTGCGTGATTAAAATCTTCGTCAAAACTTGCCATGTTCAGCAAGTAACATTAGCTTGCTAGCTCGGAGGTTGTTCCTTTTCGTTTATCGTAGCAACTGGATTTTGTCCCACAGATGGCAGCAGGGGAGTGGCAAAGCCAGACATCCAGCTTGTCAGGCTTAGGACGACGACAGACTGGCTGCGTCGCGTGAGCGTGGCGTTTCTGTTGCGTGGCGGCTGCGTGGATTTTTTTATGTCTTTACACACCAGAAACGTGTCTGACGCGGCGCTGCTGCTGCTAGCCTTGTCTGTACACATGTATGTTTCCCATTGGTAAAACGAAATACCATGTTAAACATAAATATATACTGATTTGATTACAGCAAAGACAACGTCGGCAGTATTGACGGCAAAATAGGCTACAGAATATTTCGTTCTGTATTGACAGGTGCAATATTAGAAAATCGAATCGAAAAAGACTTTTTTTTTAAATTACATTTATATCTGCATTTATGTCAAAACCTAGAGACTTTCAAACATCAACATGTCATTTATTAATATGTATTTGTGTCAAAATGACATATAAACATATTTCCTATTCTATTTTGCCTGGAAACGCTTCCAACATGCTTGCCTGTCGCGTGAAAAATAGGCGTTGGTTCCATTTCTAGCAGGCACACGTTTTCGGCACGGCTTGAGCCGCGCGTTAGATGTGCGTGTCACGCAGGCAGTTTGCAAGCTCTAACCTGTTGACATAGGAGCCGAAATAAAAACTGACACGCCACGCAGCTGACACGCTCACGCCACGCATCCAGTCTGTCGCCGGCCTTATCCTGGCAATGTACTTTCGTTGAACCAGACTAGTCAGCTACAGCTACTCATTAAATCTGCAGACAATCATTTCAACTAGTGTTATGAGCAAAACTCAAATGCTTGGACTGCTTTTGAAAACTATTCCCTTGAGGATAGATGATAGAGGATTTCATACAGTAGGCTACCAAGGGTCAGTTCCTAACCTTGAGTTTGTCGTGGGAGGTGTAGGGGGCCTCGGGAGCATAGATCCTGAAGATGTCAGCCAGGCAGCAGGCCACCAGTAGCCTTACGTCTTTATTGGGGTTCCTGAGGAAGAATTCTGAGGCGAGGTGGAGTGCAAGGCCAAGATACTGCTGCTTCTCCTCTTCAGAGTCTTGGTCCATGTCCATGTAGGTTTTCACCACCATCTGTGAAACAGGACAACAAGGGAGGAGGAGGGTGAGAAGGGAACCATCCTGGGCACACCACAAATAAAACGTTTGACAGTCAGAAAACTGTCAGACGCCCCTACTCAGACAGAAAATATGGACTGCTGCATCACAGCTTTTGTTTGCTTTGTCTTGTGTAATCTAGACCAGTGGTTCTCAAAGTGGGGTACGGGGACCCCTAGGGGTCCTTGAGGAGGTTACCAGCAAAAAAGGGAAAATTTATTTTCACTATAATTTCCTCCATAAGTAACACAATGACAGAATGTGTGACTATGTTGGTCATGGGTTTCATACACTTTCTGTAATTAAACCTCTAAAAGCAAAAATCCTATGAGAAGCAGGAGCCGGGGACAAAATCTTCATCAAATGGAGCTCAGTGGTCTCATTTTGTCAGTTTAGGGGTCCTTGACCTGAAAAGGTTATAAAGGTTATAAGGTGATAAACCACTGATCTAGACAATATCATTCATGGAGCGAAGTAGCCTATCTATGGAGCTGCTGCGGCAGAAGGTTTGGACAGCCTTTTTTCATCTCCAGCATGAAATACTAAAATTTCCACAGCAGCACTTTTAAGTGGGCGCACCTGCAAAATGCCATTCAGATACAGGCAAATAATGCTGGCTTTCATTATTGTAAGTAAGTAACTTTGTTTATTTAACATCTTAGCACAAAACAGTACTCGCTTGAGGTGATTTCAGCAGAGGCCAATGTCAGTATTGCAGTTCACATGAAATCCAGCGCCCCAAACTTTAGGCTATGTTTAGACGGAAACGATCTGAGGAGAAAACGCAAAAGTGCCGTTGTGCTCTCATTTTTTATTCCGCGTTTAGACGAGAGTTTTGAGGGGGAAATCTGTGTGCATATGGTGATGCAAAAGTGTGTGAAATTTGATGTAGTATGCACGCCAGGCGGCTAGGTGGCACTGCCACACAACACCACCAAGTCCGCGCGCCTGCGTAGAACCTTCCTTCTACTTCTCTCCTTAGTAGCGCGAAACCAAAACATGTCGAAGCAAACAACAAAAGCTGACAATTTTGTCTGGGCAGACGAGGAGGAGTTGCATGTTTGTCTGATGATGACCGACACAGTCGACCGTGATAAGCCACAGCACTAGGGCTGGGCGATATGGAGAAAATCAAATGTCACAATATTTTTGACCAAATACCTCTATATATTGATACCGCAACGATATTGTAGTGTTGACTATTGGTGCTTTCACAAAATATTAACACAATGAAAATTTTGATAAATAATCATCAGTAATGTGGATATAATGACTAAGTGGATAAAGGCAAATAATAGAACAGTTACAACAGTCTGGTAAGTTCAGAAAATGACATCACTTTACTGTAATGCAGCCTTTAAAACCAGGAAAAGACAACACTTATGCCATATTACGATATTCAAAATCTAAGACGATATCTAGTCTCATATCACGATATCGATATAATAGAGATATATTGCCCAGCTCTACACAGCACAGCACCCATGGGAGCACTACCAATATCCTGAGCCTCGCAGCCCTTCAGCCGCTGCTTGAGAGCGAGAGGCAGCGGGCAGAAGAGGCTGAAGCAGACCCTCCTCTGCCACTCGCTCTCTCTCTTTCTCTTCATCCGCAACGTTGTAGCCTACTCTGGCTCAAATGAATAGCCTTCATATGGTCATCAAACTATAAGAACCTTATCCACACTGTCGAAATCATTTAAATATATTGAGCCATTACATTGAAAATCTTTTAGATAACAGGAGTTGGGGCTGAACGATTTTTGAAAATAATCTAATTGCGATTTTTTTCCCAAATATTGCGATTCGATATTCGATTATTTTTTTTAAGCTCTTTGTCTTCTGTATTATTCAAGAAAGACAAACAATAAATCATTTTATAGTATGAACAACACACAATTACACATTAGACAGTTAAATAAGTATATATATATATATATATATATATATACACACACACACACACATATATATATACACACACACATATATATATATATATATATACACACACACACACAACAGTGTATTTTTTTTTTTTTTTTTTTACAGTGCACAGAGAGGAGCTGCCTCCAGCCCCTCCCCGTCGTGAAGTTGCGTGCTGCCGTGTGCACTTGTTCAGAGAGGCTATCGTTACGTTAGCTAGTTGCTGGTGTTCTTGCCATGGGATTAACTGTACTAATAAAACTGTTGAAACACCGCGGCCACGCTGCTGCGAAAGCTCCCCGAACGTCATTTATCAGTCTGCTTGTTACCCCTCTCAGTGGCAGCTCCTCCACTCATATCTTTATAACGGAGCTAGCTAACTGCTAATCAGAGCTAATCATTGCTAACCGAGCCTTGAGTTTTGCGTGTTTGTATCCATTAACTGCATGTATGGACTCGAGTCTGAATAAAACCCTTCATTTTATTAAAATGGCTGTAAAAGTTTTAAACTACAACTCAGAGTTGTTTGAATGACAGAAATCTGCTCAAGGTACGACATAGCGTTAGCGTGCTAGTTGATGCTTTCTCTACGGAGTGCAGACTGATTAGCTCTCGCGAGTCATGTGACCAAATCGCAGCCTTTGCGATTAGGAAATCGCATTTTAACATATCGCGATATTATCGCAAATGCAATTAATCGTTCAGCCCTAACAGGAGCCTATAATTTCTGTAGCCTACTCCGTAACAACATACTACCTGGACGCCTTTTTCTCGTCTCTCTCCACACCGCTGTCTTCAGACTTTTGCGTTTTTACCCTTTAGACGGTAACGTGACGGTGGAGCGTTTTTAAGATTTCCACTCTGGAGGGTGGTTTCACTTTTTGCGTTTTTAAGCCCCAAAAACGCTGTCGCCATATAAACGAAACGCACATCTGATAAAATATTTTGTCGCTTTCACCCGCGAGCGTCATCGTGTAAACAGGGCCTTAGACACTTTGTCGTGTTCCCTGGCCTGTCTCTTGCCGCTCGCTATTTTCTCTCTCTTCTTCCATTATGCAATCCCCGCCGTCTGCGTCACGTCACCTGTATACTAGTCTGGATCAACGGAAGTACTATTTCCAGGATAATTGCCTGAAAGCTCATGTGCCGGATGGCCCTCACCTTCTGTTCTGTGTGTTGCCGTCCTGAAACTCGGTTCGCTTCGCGAAACAACAAAAAACTTCGGGCTAGCAAGCTACACGCTAAAAATGGCAAGTTTTGAAGAAAGTTTGGATCGTGCAACAAGGCAGGCCTGCTTGTTTCTTTCGGGAATGATTTTAAAGATTAACAAAGTAAATACCAAAAAAAAGTAATAAAATATGTTTTAATAATATAATGGGACATCTTGGGACCAATTGGAGAGGATTTCTGTGGACGAAGTAAACACAGCCATACACTGTTAAGAACAAATTAGGTTTAACCATGTATCCAGCTCATTTAAATGTTACTGCATTGTGTCAACAGTTTAATATTGTATGTGGCGTTTTCTTTTGTGGGGTGCAAATGTTCCACCAAAACAAATTCCTTCCCGAGACCATTTTGCAGAGCGGGACACACCGCACAAACTAGCACGCCGGTCCTAGTTGGGCCGACGGCCGACTTGGTGTGTCAGAGCCTTAAGGATCACCAAGGAAGTCGGGTGCAAACACTGGCATGTAGAGAAACTTAAAGTGCTCATATTATGCTTTTTGGCTTTTTCCCTTTCCTTTATTGTGTTATATATCTTTTTTTGTGCATGTAATAGGTTTACAAAGTGAAAAACCCCAAAGTCCACCCCAAAGGGACTTACCATCTCAGACAGAAAACACTGTTGACAAACTGCTCCGCCGATACGCAAGTTCAGGTATCAGAATCGGTATCGGGAAGCAAAAAATGGTATCGGGCCATCTCTAATTGTAGTCCAGCCTTTACTCCGTGACAAACGTGCGTCACTTTGTAACACACGTTATAATGCTCGCCTAGGCTAGCTGCTAGCATGGCACTCCCTCATACTCTGCTTATGACTAGCTAGCAGTGCTGACCTAGGCACTGCGCACGTGCGACTCCCAACAAGGATGGAATAGACGTGTGATGTCTCACTCTGTAGCTAAAATGGAGAGCTCAACACACAGGGTGAAAAGAGGAGCTGCAGCAATGTGTAGTACAACAAAATGTTGACGTTTTTTGAAAATTAAACCATGTAAACATATTTTGATATAACCTCTAAATACAGTTATGAACCTGAAAATGAGCATAATATGAGCACTTTAAGCAATTATCCAGAGCACCTTATAATCCGTCCAAAAAGTTACTTGGCCTGTCAAAGCTTGTTTGCTGGAAACAGCTGCATTTAGTTTTATGTGAATTGATAGATGAGAGCAGGGTGACTCAACCACATAGTATTTGTGCACCAGACAATCAAAATTAAGAGCAACAACAATGTAGCTTCAAAGCACACGTGACCCTTTATCATTAAAGAGTTACTGAATTCAATGACAACGAGTTTGAGATCTTCTCAAGTGCTTACACTTTTAAAGTAGGGACAATGCAAGGCAAGAAACATTCCCCTGGCTAGAGTTGGAAGATTTGTGACTTTTAGAGAGTTAAATCACCAAAATAAAAAGAACTTAACAGCTCAAATTCTAAATGCATTTATTCTTGTTGAAAATGACAGTTTCCCAGTGCTTATTGGGTTGACTTTTAATGTCCCTTTGCCCATTTGGATTTCAAACCTAGCAAGCAAATAGGAGGTTAAAATGACAGGAAATAAAATATAGATTTTCTAGGTTTAACATGAACACAACTGTCTCAAGAGGTTGTATGCACACCAATCTTATCAAACATCTCAGTCGTTGTGGATAGGCAATAGGACACCATGCTTTAAACTAGCACTTCCTCTATGAGAGTGATGAGTGAGTGTGAGTATATGAAAGAGGTGAAGCAGAGCAATGAAGCTCACTATACAGCTAGGCAGTCAGCAGGGTGGGGGATGGGCCAACAGCACCAGCAGACTGCAGAGCACCACACTCACTCCTACCCTCCCACATTCTCAGATGAGAACAGTCACAACCCATCCGGTGAAGGCTCTTTACCCAGAATCAAGTGTGTGGAGTAGGTGTGCGTCTCTGCCCCTTAAATGTGTTTATTTGGATAGAATATTGGCTCAGTCTGAAAATATATGTGACATGTTAAAGGTCTGCTGATGCAAAGTCTGAGGCACCACAACAGCTGTGCTGTTTCTGCTTAATGTTTAACTGAAATAAAGCCACAATTTAACCCTGTAATGCATGAAAGCAGCTCTAATAAACTATAAGCAGATAACCATTTCATTCCCCAGGGAGTGAAAAACATCCCTTGTGACCCCCTTCATGTCATTCAACAGGTTAGCCGGGGTATTGAATCCTTCGGCTGTGTTCGTTCATAAGCACGGCATGAAAAAACAACCAGGTCTCCCATTCATTTCAATGTGACACACACACACACTGTGGAGTACTGGTGCAGTAGGCTTAGGCAAAACAAAACCATTCAAAAAAGTAGAGCCTTGCTTAACTTTTGCGGAAATGCAGAGTGATGTCATCTGGCAATGCAACTCGTTAGCAAATCAAATATGTGCCACACATTCCTGGTGCATTATTTTGTTTACCTGGAGAGCTGCCCTATTTATTATTCAATGCCACAGGGGATACAATTGTTGCTGTGATAACTTTCCAGAATTGTTCATTTCTTTCTCACAATATATACCGCTGTGCAGAGTTTTGCTGAACCTTCAAACTCACTGACCAGTTATTCAAATTGGCTTGTATTGTATTTCCTGATGTTACCGTTTCCAAAAGCAAATAAATGTGGTTTGACACTTTCATCTCTACAAAACACTGTCCGATTAAGCAGATGTGGTTGATTCCTCATCCTTCCCTTTCTGTATAGTGCTTTTCTTTGATAGATCAATGAGTACATGACCAGTCTGTGCTGGAGAAAATACTTTGCCACTGGGTAGGCTCAGTCAACCATTCGCTTTCAAAACTATAAAGAGCCTTATTTGGAATGTGAGAGCTCTGATTGAGGGTGTTAATGCCTGAAACAATCTCTACAATTACATTATTTAGGGAGGAATGACAGCTACTCACTATACATTACTACCGTGATCCATGACCCACAACAACAACTATATATGTAGTATATATAATCTTTTATAAAGGAACTGAAATGAATTATTGAAAACTGCATAAGGATGAAGCACTGTCAACACAAACAGCTAATCCTCCCGCACAATCATCCGAAGCCCCTTTCACACAGCCTGTTCAAGACGGGAATGTTGCCAATCTGTACATAAAGGTACACACATGGATTGGGGGAACAGGGTTGTTCCGCCATTAGGCAGGCAGCAGAGGTAGTAACAGAGCCGAATCAACGGCTGTGTAAATGGCAGGACTACACACACACACACACACTAGACGCCGACGCTGTTGTGTTACATGTCACGCCCCTTTTGCTTCCAGAATGTCGGCATGCTATAAAATACCCCTTTCACACCAGTGGCTCAATAAGGGTTATACCCAGGTTGACTGTGTGTTTGAATGGGGTAACCCTCCTCGATCTACTCGGTTTCGCGACCCAGGTCGCCAGGTGGGTTTGATCAGGGTAGACTAGGGTCTATTTCAATGTGAATTGCTGGGGCGGGACAAATTATGTGACTGGTTGGAAATGACAGTGGGCCGCCTATGTTCGCTGCACACTTTGAAAAAACAACCACATAAATTTTGTTGTCACTGTGCTTTACGCTAAGTTTTCACCATAGACTGTATAAAACTAGAATTTTCATAGGCAGCTTCAACAGCAGAGCGGAGCAATTCAATACATTTCCGAACAGTCCGCTGGCAGTGGGTGCCCGGATGTTCAGTAGTCTGTCGGCAGAGCGGTAGCAGAGTTTTACCCAGCGTTAGAAGGTAAACCTATGAAAATAAGTTGTGTTTAATTCTCTCGGCACCGCCGCTCTTACTACCCATCTCTCGCATGGGACGTCACCAGACCGCAGTTCAGCGCGGCTGCTGCGGTAGTGCAAATCTCTCTTTTTTAAAAATGAGTCGTGAAGCCAACAGCAAACCCAACTTTACTTTTAATGAAATCAAACTTTCTCAAAATTCTGCGTCCTAAAATAGTCAAAAATCAATACTAGAGTAACCTACTTCCTTGTCCAGCTGCTGCAATAAATATGCAAAGGAGGAGAAATCACTCTGCATAAAATCATCTGAGAAGTGTTTGATGGTTATTTACTTGTGCTTTGGAAAGTAATCACTGTGAAACGGTCATAAAATAAGCTTAATTTATCTCTTCCTACTGTACAATGAGAGATTCAATTAGCTACAAAACATTAGTTCTGCTGGTATAGAGATGGACTGGAGTATGTGATGCTCACTGAATATGACGTGAAAGCCCCGCCCATTTCTAGCACTTAAGGTAATTGTTATGCATTGGTCCCGGGTTAGAGTTGGGCGATAGGGAGAAAATCAGATATCACAATATTCTTGACCAAATACCAAAATGTATCGATATTGCGACGATAGTCTAGGGTTGACAATTGGTGCTTTAACAAAATATCTTCACACTTAGATTTTAGATAAATAATCATCAGTAATGTGGACATAATGTCTAAGTGGGGAAAAGGCAAATAATAGAACAGCTAGAACAGTCTGGTAGGTTCAGAAAAGTACATCACTTTACTGTAACGCAGCCTTTAAAACCAGGAAAAGACCACACTTATGTCATACCACGATATTACGTTATCCAAAATCTAAGACGATATCTAGTCTCATATCACGATATCGATATAATATCGATATATTGCCCAGATATATACATATATTATATACATATATTGCCCTATCCCAGGTTGACCCAGGTGATCTTTGAATTGTCATGACCAGAGGCCTATACGACGAAGCAAGATTTGGTGTTACCGAGGTAACTTCAGGTTCAACCCAGGGTTTTGTGTATCACGACGGTGAATCACTAAATCACCGTGGTAACTTATGCTGAACATCTAACCTGGTCGGGAGCAGGTTATGTTGGAGATTAGAGATTAACCGGTGTAAAAGCGCCGCCTACTGACCAATCAATACTCGATTGATAACGGCGTCACCGTTCTTAGAAGATCCGGTGGAGCTCGATGCGCGGAGAGAGAGGGAGAGAGAGGTGCGCTCATAAAAGTTAAAAACATTTAGAGACCGACAATCCCGTTAACATTCTCTGATGGGTATTTTTATGAATTACATATAGGCTATTTGTCGGCTTCTTGAGCCGTGCGTTGCCAATGCGCACATCGGTTTGAATTATGTTTTTATATTTTGTATTTGCTCTCACGATCACTTCCCACTGCCAGGGTTGCAACTGAAATAATAGGCTAAAGCAATGGAAGTTTATGGAAAGCACAAGTGTAATTATGGTCAGATCTTGACTGATGGGGAAGTGACATTGATAAGTGTTGTGATTTATGCATTTACAGCGTTGACTATTTTTTTGCCAGCTTTCCTTCCTGTTTTAGGAAGCAGCTGTGTAGCTTCAGAGCACATGTGACATTTTGGTCGTGCTGTGCAAACACCGCCTCTTTTATGTGAACGCACGCGTCGCTGGATTGGGAAACCCTGGGTTGATTGAACTAGTTGTTAACCACTGTCGTGACACAGATTATGCGGGACCACGGTTGTTAGGGTTAGGTGAAGGTGAATTTCCAAAAGGAGGGTTAAACCCTGATCAGACAACCCTAGCCCAACCCTGGTAGGTGGTGTGAAAGATGTATAAATCACACCCTAGAGCAGCGTTATGACAGGCATAATGGCAGATCTTCTTTAAGGCAGTAGTTTCCTTACAGGGGTAGGAATCTTTGGGAATCTTATAGAAAGGGGGACATTTAGGGCCGCAGCTATTGATTATTTTAGTAATCGAGTATTCTACCGATTATTCCATCGATTAATCGGATAAGAAATACTTGTTTAATTGAAGTTTGGTTTAATTTTCGGAAAAAGCAACATTTTTATTGCCTACATTGCTTACAATATCATCTCTCAAAAAACTAAACATTAAGTGCAGTTAAGTGCCATATTACATTGTTTTTAAAGAAAACATTTTCTGAAATGCAATAACTTCAAACTAAGGCATACATTAAACATACATAAACATTACCTTAAGTTGTGCAACTTAACTTTTAGAACTACAAGTTTCAACCTAAGACTGATCTGTATATTAGGCCTATATGTAAATATTAGTTATACTCAACCTATTTTCATTTATAGATTTGATTACAATGTCACACAGCTCTGTTACACTTATGCTAGTAGATCGTTGATCAGCTGTTTCTCCGTGAAGAGAGAGTGAGAGAAAATGGTGCGCAACACTCAGCTGTTTTTCTGAAGGGATAGTCAACAAGTCAGCTCTTTAGATCAAATTGTGGTCACCGCTACGTATTTTCTTGTCTGTTTTTGGTAGTTGTTGTGTTTGGTGTAGTTTCATCGTCCATACGACTCTGATTTACTTTTGTCGGGTCCGCTTCGTGGAATGGATGATTAAGTTAGACTCAATGTTTTCTGTTGAGATGCTGAAGCATTGACGTCGTGCTATTATTGTGGTAAGCTAGTTTGATTTTGCAGTAGACACACTGTACAGAGTTTTCGCTTTAATTACGTTTGAACTGATTCCAAACTTTGGACACTTTGTCGTTTTCTCCAGCCTGTCTCTTCTCTTAGCCCTTCACCATTTACATTCTCTTTCTTCATTTTGTAGTCAGTCTTCACGGCATGTGTCGCCAGCAGCGTCAGCCCGGTGTGCGACAGTAATAATCATCCGTGCTGAAACACCGTGAGCTATACAACATTGGAAACATTGATTAAACGAAGCTTCGAGGCAAATCATTTTGCATCAAGGTTTTTTTAGTAATCAAATTATTCAAGTTCCTCGAGGAATCGTTTCCTTGCGATAAATATAGCTGTTTTTTTACAATAAATTAGTGTCTAAATATGTATCAGAATGCAGGAATTGAAGTCTTTTACACTCAAAATTACCTGGGGAGGACCCCCCAGACCCGCCCCCTGCTTAATGTGTCCCCCCCAAAGGCCCATTTTGAGCCAGGATAAATCCTGAATACACCAATAACAAAGTTGTCCATTTTCTTATTGAGCTCACAAATTTTCTGGTAAATACGTAAGATAGAAGACTTATTTGCTTCTTGAGTTGCATAATGACGTGCATTTGTATAGGGTGGGGGGCTAAATTAAAACTGTGACCAGCCTAGTGCTATATGAACTGTCTCCCTACTTTTTGACCTACCATAGGCATTAAGGCCTATTTATGCTTCTGCGTTAAATCAACCCTGTGGGTACGTATGTAGCCTGATGTGCACCTCCCCAGAAATGTTGCGTTGAGGCGATGCTGACTGCAATAACTGTGATTGGTCTGTTGGCCGTGGCTTGGTAGCGTTGCATTTCCCCCTACTCATTTCCCGGTTCTCCTTCTCCATAAACATGAAATCAAGGAGAGGGTCAAGTTTTCCTGCTACAGAATTTTGACAGTGGTCAGAAAGCACATGGAAACGGTACTTGCTCTGAAGCTAATCACCGTCACTCTGTCTACCACACACACTGCTGTTCTTTTAAAGAGCTCGACGCACACACCAACACACAAGTATAAACTTCAGGCCACTTATGTAGGCTACGGCGAAAGCTCTGCATGAAGCCTCCGCAGAAGCATTAATCTCGCTTTAGACCAAACTACAGAATGACTTATGATGATAGTGGCTGACTGTAGATGAAAGTGACTAAATAACCTTAACCTTATAATATACGCTGTCTACTGGCTAATGCTGCAGTACAACACAAATCTTAAATCTCTTCCATCAATTGGCTAATTGCAGATGCAATTAGTGTCAGCCTTTCCAACTCTCAGCAGTATACAGCAGAGGTTAAATGGAGCTGTAAACCACTGTATTGCACAGTCAACAACCTGCCATTCAGCACATTTGTCCAGCTTGCCAAGGTCAAGGGTTGTGTGCTTTATGGTCACAATGCTACTCTATAAACAGTTATAGGATGTAAGGAAACCATTTCAGTATTACTATAGTAAACAATCTAGAGATTAAGAAGGGTCACAACAAGATCCCTATAAACACAGATGCCAACTTTAAAATTGCCAAATGTTTTAAGTGTGGGGTGGATATCAGGATGCCGTTTGAGAAAGTTCCTTAACACATGGGTGTTAAACCTATCATCAATATTTTAGTAATAAAAAGGTATCAAATGATAATGTGAAAACAATGAGAAAGGGGTTGCTCATAGTAATGAACCTACATAGAATATTCACCTAAATCTGCAGCTCCCCTTAGCTTTACATAGCTTTATAGCAAGGTTAAGCTCATTGTTTAGCTGACACAACTTTACCGTTTTGGTTAACTCACACAGCGTCGTTTTTGGCCGCAGTGGGCAGTGTTTTTTTAGTGAAAAGCACTAAAAACCTACTCTACACTACCTGCACAGCAACGACAGACAGACATAGTTGGTGAACATAGTGGAGCATTTAGCAGCCAAAGACAGTCAGATACTTCTCTCAGGAGTTGGTAGAGACTACAAACCTAGCTAAAGAAAGTAATTATTGGGCTTGATTTCCAAATTAATGTTAATGTTGCCCTGTAACTGCTGGATGTGTGTAACGGTTTGTTAAAAAGTCTGGCATACCAACTTAAAAAGGTCAACTTATTTCTGCTGCCTCCAAGTACCCAAAAAAAATTATATAATTTAGTCCTTCTTTGAATAAGAAATGCAAATATAAGGCTCTTTTCTTCCCTAGCAGTAAATATAGCTTCAGGGTGCAGTTTACTTTTTTGTGTTGACATTTTGGGATCATCCCATATTCCCAGTTTTAAGGGGATAAAACAAATTGCTGATAAACTTGGAGACTTCAATACTTCTGAACAATAGTAGTCACACTCAAGTTCAACAACATCATAATACTCCGGTAATGATAATATGCATACGATTGTTGTTCACAGTCAGTGATCTCAACAAAAAGACAGAGGAGTGGGAAAACAGCCAGCCATATAAGAAGAAGGGCCTCTTATGACTTAATATACAGTAGTTTACAAAGTTAAGAGGGTTTTGGCATTGTGTCAGGGGCTGTACACTGAGGTTTGGACTTGCATAATTTGTATACTACTGACAGCAAGAAACACAACAACATACCTTCAACCGTTTGACCATCTCATCGTTGCTGATTTTGTCCGTAATCTCCTTCACTCCGGGAGGATATATGATTTTTCCTTCCCCCGCCGGTTTCTGCTGTTGCGGGAACTCCATGCTTGTTGATGTATGGTCCACACGGTCTTCTACTGGCCTCTATGGGTCAGAAAACAAAAGTTCAACACAACCATGCTACCGCACTTACCAAAACCTCGTTTTAAGCACAATTCTCATTTGCCAATCATCAATTTTGTCCGCTAAAATTGTCAACATCGTACCTGCATATTTAGCGATATTCTAATCCAGAAAACTTTTCAGAAAGAAAGCCAACATCAAACCAGCATTGTACATATTATTAGCTTGTATGCTAAAATACCCCAGCTAAACATCAGCTCCGTATTTTCCGTAAATTTCTCATCAAACATAGTATCGCTAGATAAACATGCTCAACTGCTATACCGGTACCCTTACCGCTATTTGAATCGCTTAGCTAGCTAGTTGTTAGAAAATCACTTTAAAAACAACACGAGAGCAGCCAGTGTAGCTACGTCTACTGTCATACATGTTATCAAATTAGCTAGCTAGCTAGCTAGCTGCAGTGCAAACATCATTGGCTAGCGGCTAGCATTTTGCGGGAAGGAAGTAATGCTAGCAGCGAGTTGCTACTACACGTTAGCCTTGCTAGCTAACTTTGCTAGCCTAGGCCGCAAACTATTGAGGTACCCATCACATCTCCAGCTACAGACAATCACCAGAGGAAGTGAAGTATCCTATCATCTCTGCCTGAAATAGCCGTGCTCATGGTCAGTTCAAGTGGTTTACAACAAATGCAACTACTTTGTGAAGTTTAAAAATCAAGCTAATTTACTTTACTGTCTTTTTTCAACTTCAACGCATCGCTCCGTACTGCCGCTAGTTTACAGGCGAAGAAGGGCTGCTGCTACCGTCGCCCTGAGCCCTCCTCTCTCACCACCAACTTGCCCCCACAGATGATTTTTAAACACCCTAACAAATGCTAAATTAATATATTTCCAAATATACAACTACGACTAAAACAGCAGGATATTTGCCAAGCGTTTCCTCGTTTGTATTTACCTCTCAAGTGGGCCGTTTTAATTCATTAGTCTGACACAGGTTGGGTTTAGTTTTCGGCACAAAGCTCTCTGTCCGTTCAGTTAGTGCTGTCTGTGTGAAGGCTGGGTGTAGAGCGCCCCCCTCGGTCCCACAGGAGTACTGCAGCACCAAAATTCATGGCGGGAGTCAGAAACAAACAGCTCGCGATTGACACTCAAATCACTTACTGTCCTGCCATTTAATTAAATATCTCCCGTATTTGTCAACATTATTTTTGTTAATTACATGTAATGACTGTGCTGGTATAAACCACATGCATGATGCCATTTTCCCGTTTTGTTTTTTTTGTGGCATGAAAACCATTGAAAATATACTAATATTAATCATTATATGATAATCGTAGTAGGCTAGTTGCTAGTGCTATAAAATAATTAATTGTAAGAGTAGTGAGGGACACCTGGTGGTCAATTGAAAAAAAGTGGTTTAACTTTACATATTTCATATTGTAGTTCATGAATGCTGCTGACCACGTGCTTTTGTTTAAATAGGTTGATTTTCTGTAAGGACCCTGACTAACTACTATTTTATCGTTTCAGTATCTGACATTATATAATATTTATTTGCGCGCATCAATGATAATAGGTTCTACCTGACCTGTAAAAGGGCAAGTTCCTAAATCGTATCATGCAGGTACAGATCATAGACTGTATAACATTTACAGTCTATGATACAGAAAAAAAGAAAACATCTCACAACCCCCAATTTGTAATTACAAAGAAAGTGGTATGTAATCGAGCATGTATTTAATTGTCAAAAAGCACGACGTTGTATTTAAGAAAATTCATTGTCACAAAATTGTTCCTACAATGTGTCGAAGTAGTCAGAATTTCAAATTGATTTTAATTACAAAAACCTTACTGCAAATTGTTTGCAGTATACAAAGTGCATGTACATTCACTCCAGTACTGTACTTGTGGAGCTGGACCAGCCTTATAATCCACTACATTTCAGAGGGAAATATTTCACAGTTTTTACTCCACTGTTTATCTGTCAGCTAGTTAGTTTCTTACAGATTACATTTTTTACATACAATTATATTTGAATTTCAATTTATAAAAGATGAAACACCATCAGTTTAGGTAGTTACAATGCTACTTACTTATTGTATCACTAATAATAATCCACTATAATAATATGGCAATTTTACAATGACAGGGCCGCACGTTTGATGCCTCACATTTTTTTCATTATATTTCTGTACTTCTACTTAAATAATATTTTGAATGCAGGAGTATTTTTTCATTGTTACAGTGCTACTTTTACTTAAGTGAAACTACTGTTTAATCCACAGCAGCATTGTTCATGTCTCGCACCAGACCTATCTCCATAGCACTGTGCCAGGGCCACGTTTTACTTTGAAATCCCTGTCCTGATTTCCGGTGTCAACCTTGTTGGCGGACTTGGAACGATTGCCACTTTCTGATGTATTTCCACCACTTGGAGTGCTGTTAGATATCAAAACCTTGAGTTGCTGCACTTTGGTTACTTTACCCGATGTTTTCACTTTTCAGCTCCGGGCCACCCTTTTTGTAGCTCCTCAGCTACGTAGTTAGCACCGTGTAGCCGCTAATGAGAGGCTACAGCCCGGCTACGGAATGCCTCGGAGAAAGAAAAACGGCCAGAGCCCGGCCAGAGTCCCCGGCGGACCGCCAGAGGGGGGAAACCTCGGCCACAACACGGGTTACCGACTACCGCAGGAATTTGACAGTGCCATGGCGAACAACTTTCCATCCAGCTCCGTCAAGGAGAGAATCGTCAAAAGCATGCAGGAGATGTTCTCACACCTGGACCCAGAAGTTATATACATCGTGCTGTCCGAGTGTGATTTTAAAGGTAGCACTAAACATGGAAGACAGATGTCCAACCTGCTTCTGACTCGTGGGAATGCTAATCAGTGTATTCTGTCTAACCAGTTAGCTGATTAGCTTGTTAGCCGTATATTTCTGATAGCATTTTACTACGTGAGGTTACTGTAACGTTATAGTGGAGGTCCCATGTGTATTATTGACAGTATCCGCAGTCATCTAAGACTGCACCTTGCATTTCTTTGCATTTCAACCCACGCACCCTCCGCAACATGTTGTGCCTGTTGAGATGAGCTACGAGTTCCTGCGTCCCTAATACATATGGATAACAGATGCTGACGTGTGTCCTGGTAAAGTTTATTGAAATAGCACCAGTATTAAAGTGTCACCAAAGTGATTCTCAAGTCAGTAAAGCAGAATAAAAACAGAAATAGACCAAACAAAAGCCATCAATGCCTTTAGAACGCAGCCGCTTGTTTAAACTGCCTACATTGCTGATATAAAAGAGTAAAAACGCTTTGAGAGCCTCGGGGGTACAACAGAAAACAATTAACCATGCCCAGTCAGTCACTAATCCCAGATCAGACGACTCAAGAGTCCTGCCTAAACATGTATTATGAGTTCACATAAAAATCTGCCTTTTGTCTAAGGTACCTGCAGTGTCATGCTAACTGTATAAAGGGCAAATCGACAGGAGAGTTATTTAAACGACTGTAAAGTATTAGCTAGGTTCTATAACAGCACTTATCCAAAGGGTGCCTAAACCACCAACTGTGTTGTTGTTCTTCTTTTCTGACATGACCAGAAGAACTTGTCCTGTAATGGTATGTATTGAATGGTGTTGATCATTGGTATGGGGTGCTGATAGCATTGCTGCGGTAAAGCTTGTTTTGCTTACTCTTATTTTATCATTTTTTAATGCTCTTTGTTTGTTTGTTTTTACTGTGTTCTGTGTGAGCTCATCAAAACAAATTTCTATCAACTGCGTTAAAATTAAGTATTGAAACATTCAATCATGACTTGAAAACTCTTTCTTGAAAAGACTTTCATTCTCTTGGTGTCTGTGGTTTCTCTGTTTGTGTTCTAGTTGAACATGCAATGGACTCTCTCTTGGAGCTGTCTGTGGCTGCTGAAGGTGCAGCCCCTATACCTTCTCCTGTCTCTGGCTTTGAGCGCACTGCTGCAGCCCTGCTCAGCCCACATCACTTCTCTGAATCTAGACCAGACGCAGACTCCTCCAAACCACCACAGCTGCCCTGCTCTCCTCCCTCCAGCAATATCTTGACAGAGGAGCTGGACCTCCTAGTTGACCAGGAGCTAGAGACACTAACTGCACAACAAGACGACAGCCAGTATTTATCTGTTGGCACGTCCCTTTCCTCTTTCCCTCCACCACCATTCCAACAGCAGGTCCTCCCTGAGCTGCTTCAGTCCAGCCTGCAGCCTGGATCTAGAGGGCCCTCTGTCGAGCAGCAAGGCCTAGTGGGAAGTCTGGTGGAGCATATTTCTGGAGCTTCCTCTCCGCTCGACAACCTCAGCACTTGGGAAGACAAGATCGTTGAGGAGCAGCAGTCGGTGGATTTCACACATCTGATGAAAGAGACTCCTGCAGACAAGCTGAAACCTCCTTTGGACCTGGCAGCTTCTGGACGTCCCTCGGCTTTCCAGGTGTATAAAAAGCAAGACCCATCACACACTCTCTCAGACAAGGCCGGGCTTGTGCCCTCTAAAGCGATAGTTGGAGGAGCAAGATCTAAGGTGAACATGTTGAATCCGGAGCCGCTTGGCTACATGCCCTGGAACCTGCAGGCACCAGTGTTTTCTCCTCGTATCCACGGTAAACAGGGGCCAGTGTTCCTTACCCCTGTGGCTCAAACACCTTCCAACTGGCCCGGCCAACCCAGGCATGCCTCTCCCTGGTTGAGTCAGGGCCCCGTCAGCCAAGCACCTCTCAAACCTTCTGCTACTATTCCAAAGTCCTGGGCCCTGCCTGCTGCCCCACATTCTCCTGCTCACAGCAGGCTTCGTTTGGTAGGGAAGGTCCTTGTGTTGCTACGTGGTGCTCCAGGATCTGGCAAGTCAACCTTGGCAAGGTAAGAATGTTGGGATACTCTAAATAGCAATACGCTATGCACTCGTAGTAGCGTATGGTGTTCAGGAGTGCATTTTTGCAGTTTTGCACTATAGCCAGCAGAGTGGAGACTTGGTTGCATGCCAGAATAAAAAAAACAACCTATATATATATATATATATATATATATAATTGTTCACTCTTGTTGTTGGACTAGGATTGAGCTTTTAGGAGTGATTTTAAAATGTTACTTTAGACCTACAAGGCATTAGATGGTCAGGCTCCTTTTACCACTGAGAGGAGTCTCAGGTATAGATCTCATGTGTCAGTTGTGCGATTATCTACAACTTTGTGTGTCTGTGTGTGTGTGTGTGTGTCTGTGTAGAGCCTTCTTAGAGCATAACCCAGGTGGAGTTAGACTGAGCACTGACGACTATTTCACTCGTAATGGAGTATATCAGTTTGACCCCGCTGCTCTGGGGGAGGCCCATGAGTGGAACCATAAACAAGGTAAACAACACACACACACACACACACACACACACACACGCACACATACACACACAGTTCTGATAAGAAGTGAAGCAGGAGCAGCGAGTCATAAGATTTCTTTTATCTATGTAATTGATTGCCATCGTTTCCCTTTAAGTGCTGTGTGTAAAATGACAAGTGGTTTGTTTCTCTTGTGCTTTCTTTCTTGTGCCAACTTTATCCTATAGCCAAAGAGGCTTTTGAAAGAGGCGCTAACCCCATCATCATTGACAATACCAACATGCAGAGCTGGGAGATGAGACCTTATGTGGCTCAGGTCAGTCAGCAACAAGCATGGTAACCGCTTTCACATGGCTAACTGATTCTGCATTTGCACTAATTGTTCTGGAGAAGAGGATCATACAAGTCCTCTTAAATAACATTTAATTCATGACACTGTATGGGTTAGGCCTGTCCAGACCGACTTCAGCCCTGTGTGAAAAAATGCAACCTCCTCATTCATTTGAATGAGGCCATTCCGCCAGAGCAGGTGGCAATGCAGAGGGCAAAAATATACACAGGGTCGTCTGGCAAAAAAGTTGAACCTGGCTCAACTTTTGCTGCCTACATTCCTGGTAGATCATTTTGTAACGTGAATAGCCGTTTTTTTCCTGCTCTGAGTATCATAAACCGCTGTGCAGTGTTTTGGTATCTCAATCTCCCACCTAACACGTTTCCCATAGTCTGTACACTCTCAGCAACTCTACCTCCTGGCGTGAGGTAACTCTGTAGAAATAGGGTTACCTGGGTAGTGAAGATGTGTGCAAATGGGTTACAGAACCATAACCTGTTGACCACTTACTATGCTGTCCACTGCTAAAACAGCCATGCACCACCGAAGCCCTCGCCCAATACAAAGACAGAGCAAAAGACTGTGTCAGCTCTAGCTGAACAAGATATAGATTGCGTGTGAACATGCAAAAAAGAAGAGCCCATGTTTTGTTTAAACGCAGGGCTGATTTTGGTCTGAACTCCACTCATGACTGTTAAACTACGCGTTTGCCTTATACCTCTTTATGTATTAACAGCGGCAGAAGCATTTTGTGGGATTGCACACAAAAAAAACAATTGGCTGGATACAGTTACACATAACTTTGTTATGAAGTGCAAAAATGGTTGCTCCTGTTCTAGGCCCTGAAACATGGATATAAGGTGCTGTTCCGAGAGCCGGACACTTGGTGGAAGAACAAGCCAAAAGAACTGGAGAGGTGAGAGAGAAAGAGAGGAATTACAGTAGCATCTGTTTTTAATGTAGAATGTCAACTTCTCAAAAAGAATGTAAATTCTTTCTTTTTTTTGCACATGAAGAGCAAAATGCTGTTGGAGACTATTTGATATATTCCAGTTTTGTGTCTTGTATCTGTTTGTTTGTGTGTGGCTCTACATGCATATGCAGGCGTACCACACACAATGTGCCAGTGGAAAAAATCCGACGCATGCTTAATGGTTATGAGCGCTTCATCACAGTCCAGGGCATCATGGGTTCACAGATGCCTGAGATCAAACAGCGCGTGCCTCTGGAGAACAGAAGCTCACAGTGAGTTTCACCTTCAAATGTTTGTCTTGGAGACACAGGGCATCTGCTTTGTATCACATTGCGTTTGGATAAAGAAAACCCAATTATGACTCACATAACCTGGAGGAGTATCTAATAAGTTGATAATTGGGGTCACTTTCTGTATATGACAGTTAAAGACTGTCAATGTGAATACTGCAAAACTACCACTGACTTAGCTGCAAGCTACACAACACGTGTTGATATGTGGATGAAATGAACTCTGTCTGTAGGGATAGGATAGTGTATAGAGACATATTTTACAGCTGAAACACAGTGGAATTGACTGACTGTTGACTAGGCATACACAAGATTTTTTTACTGAGGACTTAGAAGTAATTTATACCAATCGTATCATTATTTTTCATTTCACTGCAATACTGCCATGTATCTAGTTTCTACCGGTGACTTTTCCTGTTAATTTCTCAAAATAAATGTGGTATTTAATTTGGCATATATTCATATAATCTGTGTTACATTTCTGTCTACTACAGATGGCTCTCCACCACTCTGTTGCCTTAAGTGAAAATGTGTTATTATAACTATCAAAAGGGATAATTCTGTTTTTTTTATAAATGCACAGAAGGTTAAATATTACCTGGTATAAAAAGGAAAAAAAAAAAAACGTTGGTTAAAATAAATGCAAATCATGAGATTTATGCTCATCCAATGAACATGAATCATCAAACATCATTGGAATAAATCAGACATAATGTTGATATTGTGCACCCTTCATTAGTTATGTTAATTGATTTATATTAACATAGCTAACCATTCATATCTCTTTTGTTTTCTCTAGGCCAGTGTCTTCTGAAACGCCTTGTCCTGACCTTGTAGGGCAGCCTGAATTGGCGGAGGGATGTATGAAATCCCGCCCTCAGCTGTATTCCTCTCTCCCTGACGTGTCATCAATTGGTCGTTCTAGTGAGGTGGGAATGATGGAAGGCAGCACCCACAAATCTACAGAGTCCCTCAATTTCCATCCTACTGGAAGACTTACGGAAAACCCTGTAATGTCTGATGGGGATGATGACATGGATTTGGGGGAATTAGATTCTGAGTTGGACGCCAAGTTAGATATGAATCAGAGAATCCCCGACTGTATTGTGGAATCAGTGATGAGTGAAGATAATCGTGGGGATGAAATGCCTGTGGCTTTCTCTGAGTCTATTGCACAAAGAGTAAGGAGAGAAAGGCCAAGCAGGAGGTCGGGATTTGACAGGTTGAAGCCTGCAGATCTGGTGAGAGATACCAACCAATCACACAGCGAGGCAAAGGGGAAAGAAAAGGCAAGGGAAGCAGAAGCGGTTGAGATGGAGACGTATGGGGGAAAGAAGGGAATGCTTAAGACGTTAGATTTTGTAGGAGACTGGCCTTGTGAGGGGTCCCTCGAGCAGCGACCGGTGAAGCAAAGAGAAAGGCATAAAGAGGGAAATGGGAAGGAAGATGGAGGTGTGTCTCAAGAAGCTAACACGAATAAAACGAAATCGTCGAGACCCAATGTGACAGAGTTTCAGAAGCTTCTTGATCTTATTCAGACAGGAGTCGCTGACATACAGACAGGCTCTTCCCATGCGTCCTCCCTTTCCCTGAGCTCTGGAGAGGAACTGGAGAAAGAGGAGGCAGGTGGCAGGTTTGGGGAATCCCATGGCAGTAGATCTAACAGTGAGGAGAGGGTTAGCAGGGTTAACAGCAGCAGAGGTGAATTACCTGACTGTGTGTTAGACTGGAAGGCAGCTGACTCTTGTAAGGTCAGGGAATCGAGAATTGATCATTGTGAGGGACTTAAAACTGAAAATGAAGCGAGTAGGACCACAGGAGGGAATGATAATGTGTTAGAGATTGGCAGAGAAACAGGGTCTGTGGATTTGAAATCGACCAACCCAACAAATCCTCTCTCAGCTCTTACTGCTAATTCACTAGTTGTCTCCAAAACTGTGGAGGCAAACGAATGCCATGACGGAGCAGGAAGCCACAATATTGAAGGTGAGGTTGGTACAAAGCCCACTGCTGGTCGTACTGATACGGAGAGGAATAACTGCACAGAGAATGGCAGAGAGACAAGAGTTGAGGCTGATGGAAGTCACATTAGCGAGATGTGTCAGAGTCCTGTGTGTGACGGCTCTGTGGAAGCAGAAAGCAGTTCTTTCAGTGGAGGCAGTCAGGAGAGAAAGCAGCGTCAGGGTCGTAGATCGGGGAAACAGTGCAAACTAGCCCTCACCTTTACTCAAAACTGCCCTGCTTCTTCACCGAATACTCTCGAATGTCCAAATTTAAACACAGCCCAAAGTATAAACCGCATTCAGAATAGCATGAACACAGATGTTGAACCTAACTTCAATCCTAACTGTAACGCTAGCCTTAGCCTTAAACCAAACTTTGACCTGTTCACCAAGTCCAAATCGGAGGCACACCTGCAGCCTTCTTCCCCACTTCCCATGGTAGACACAGGCAGCCCCACCCAGACAGAACCTCAAGACTTTGCCCTTCTTTGGCGTCTCAATCGTCAAGACGATGCAGTCGTCACTGCGTGCAGCCACCATAGTGACATCACAGTCCTGTCCGGAGACTCTTCTCGCTTTGTGCCAGAGTTGTCCACTGCTGTCTCTGCGGCGATTGCAGTTCACCCGTCCGGCCACAGAGTGGTGCCCTATCGCGTGGTCCATGAGAAAGGCACACAGGTGGAAGAGAAAGAGCTCGGGGCAACTCAAAACCGGCTTGAGAGCCTGCGCATTCTCAGCCGCCATTTTAAACTGGTTAGTTTTGATACGTTAGAAGATCTGTATGACAAATGCTATCAGGACTTGGAATGGACGACCAACTTGCTGCTGGACTCTGGAGAGAGGTTCTTCAGAGATGATGATGGTGAGAAAGAGGAGGAAGAGGATGGTGCGGGGGGTGAAGATGAGCAGAACACATCCAGTCCGTGTGGAGCTTTAGGCGAGCCTGTAGGAACCAGGTTACGTCCTGATGTGTTGGATGAGCATCACCCTGAAGTTTGGCCAAAGGGAGAGCCAATTGGGTTTGAGGAGGTGACTCAGCAGGCAACCTTTGGGACAGTCAGAGAATCAGATGAGAGCTCCAAGAATACCGATATGCTAAGTTTTGGAGGTGCAGCTGTTCCAGTAAGAAAGAAATATCATCCTGATACAACCTCGCACTTAAAATCCTCCCCTCAAAGAGAACTTAGTCTGCCTCATGCAGTAAATGAAGGAGATAGATGGGGTGACACTGAACACAAAGGGACATCAGAAGCTGACCTAGAAGGCGGTGCTTGGGGTGGAAGCTTAGATGATGGTGTAATAATTGAAGAGTCAAGAGTTGAGATTGATGAGGAGATTGCTAGCATGGACGAGGTTCACCGGCTGCTGCAGGCTGAGCTAGAGGAGATGGAGAGAGATCAAAAACAGGCGGAGGAGGAGAAGACTGAAATGAGGCACATGGAGGAGAGAAGGAGCACACACCTGGACATTCAGACTGTGGAGCTGAAACTACCCACCGAACTGGCACTGCAGCTAACTGAACTGTTTGGTCCTGTTGGAGTAGACCCAGGTAACCAACACACAGGTGTCACACTGAAGAAAAAAAAAAGAAAACCCTTTTTAACACTGAATGTAATACTCTGATGACAAGGCAGGCCTTTAAGCTAAAAAAGTACTTTGTGATTCATAAAAAATAACTTTTACAGAAGTTTAAGTCTTTCACATATCCACACCTGGTCAGTTGCTGCACAATGTGGGTGTGATTGTCTGCTTCGTAAAAATTACAAAATATGTTGAGCGCAGCCCTCGAGATCAACTAAATGTGTTTTTATAGCTGTTAGACGATCTGATAAGCAGCTTTGCTTGAAACATACTAATTAATGAATTGCTGAACCAATACAATCTTTAAATACTTCTCTGGTAGTCAGACTGACATAAGGGTATCCGTCTTCTCCACAATATTCAGCTACATGCTCCACTGATGACTATGTAGTGCAGATGGACCTGCAACTGGCTAAACTGCTCCACCAGAAGTGGAAGAAAACCATTCAGGTAAGCTGTTTTAAGGCGACTATAATCAATATGTTTTTTAAATGAATAACAAGTTAACGAATGACAGTGTGAGAGGGTTCGCTCGTAGTGATTAATCTACAGAGAATTATCACCCAAATCCGCAGCTCCCCTCGGCTTTACAAAGCTTCATCAGTTATTGCAGGTTTAATAATTTAGCGAGTCTTTACCAGCATCAATTCTATCCATGCAATTATAAATGTACCCTGATATTCTGAGTGGGTCTCCGTTTGTTAATTTGACTATGAATGTTGTTTTACAGGAAAAGCAGAAAAAAGCAACTCTCTCCTCTCACTTCTTTCAGGAAAGTAAGTTTACACACACACACACACACACGCACACACACACTTAAAATCCATTGAGCATTCATGATAACTGCAGCTTCCTTTGCTCAGCATATGATCAATACTGTCTTACATTCACACACACATACACACACGGAAACTTACATGTAAAATCACAGTTTTTTTGTGTACAAAAGCCTAACCAGTAATGGGGGCTGCAAAAGACTCAGAAAGATACATTACATCTGATGCATTTTTCCTATGTAACAGTGTTTACCCATATTGTCTGAGTCAAATAAAGAAATACCACTGGGAACAGCATATTTCAGAAATAACAACATTTTGTTTCACAACCTTTTGACTGTATAGGTTCAGTACCTCAAGGTGAGTCACCGGGGTCCAGACCTGGATCACGAGACTGGACACAGCCACTGAACAACCAACCAGAAGCCCATGGTCAGATGCCATTCATGGACCACTGGAATGTGTCCCGCCCACATGTGTCTCTTAGAGATATTATTAAAGAGCAGCAGGCTTTGCAGAAGAACGAGGAAAAGGTAACGCATAGGCCTACACCTACTGTACCTGTGGACTTCTTAAATAAAGTTATCCTAGTTTGTTCCTGTCTGTTCCCCACATCCTCACCTCTTTCAACCCTCCTCCTATTAGACCAGACAAAGTTGTGCAGACCTTGACCGGCGTGATGGAGCCACTTTGATGAAAGAGAACCAACTGTACTCCCTCTTCCCCGCTATTGACAGGCATTTCCTCCAGGACATCTTCAGAGACCACAAGTGAGAAAACAACTTTGAGAATGTATTCATTTAATTTGTTTGAGACACTTTATCATATAAATGATGAAGGTTGATAATACAAACATGCTCTCTTTTTTTCTATAGCAAGCAAAAATATATGTAACTGATGGAGAGCTATGATCGGGCCCAAAAAGGCCCGAGCATGCATGATCCCCTACATGATCCTGCATAGTTTCTGTCCAAGCCCGACCTGAGCCCAAACCACGGCAGCAGTTTTGAGCCCAAGCCTGATTTTAAAAACCTGAATTTCCACTGTGAAAAACAAACAAACAAATTTAACAAATGTATTACAAGTGAGTGTATATCCTTGTCGTTCCACTTCCGGGATTGCTCCGGTGCCGCAGGAAATTCCACTGGATGCATGTATTTTCAACGATGTCTGTTTCCTTCCGCTTTCTTTGTGTTGGAATTTTTAAATTCCAGTGGATTTTACTATGGTTGACTGCTCTTCAGATCTCTGCAGGGTATATCGAAACAGCTAGCTAGACTATCTGTCTAATCTGAGTTTTCTCTCGCACGACTATTTTACAGCAGCTCTGTGCAGAGTTTAGCCCCGTCCATGACGATTCTGATTGGTTTAAAGAAATGCCAGTAAACCCGAACACGTTTTTCTCCCATCCCAGAATGCTATGTGGACTAGTCAGACCCTCCCCCGCTCCGCAGCGTGTGGATGGTCTGGTAAAACGAGACTACACACGATCTCCGACATGCGCTTTCTTGAATGTTCAGCACAGCCCAAAAACTGTCATATGTCATATTAATAAAGATTGTACAACATTTCTCCTCATTAATGAGAGGTGGGAGCCTGAAATGTTGATTTTCAAATTATGGGGGGGCCAATCGGGTTCGGGGCAGAGAATACTAACTTGTATATGTGCTTATCTTTGCATAGTTACAGCCTGACCCAGACGGAGCTGTTTCTTCACTCTCTACTGGACCAGGAACCTGTCAAGACAGTGGTCGCCCCAGAGGCTCCTCGATCCACCCACCTCAGAGCAGCCAGCAAGGAGAGGGAGAAGGTATTCACAAACACAAGCAGAGAGAAACAAACAGTGGAACAGAACAAATGTATTCATCAATTTCACATGTTAAACATGAATGCTATGTAATCTCATGTATGTCTATCCTTTGACCTCTGTACTGTATCTTTATTTTTTTCCTCTGCAATAAAAAAAAAAAATTGAAACCTCACCGCAAGAGACCATATCACATAGGGCTGTGTAGCCAGCTAGCAGTAGGGGGTTTAAACAACATAAACGTGAACCACTGTCTTACATGAATATTTTTGAACGTTTAAAAACTTTAAAAAAAAATGTAATTAAAAGAAAATCAATATTGCCTTTTTGAAAATCGATACAGTATTGCAAAATAAAATATCGCGATTCTAAAGTGTATCGATTTTTTTCTTACACCCCTAATATCACAATATATGATTTAGTGATTACTTCTCCACCCTAATTCGCTCTGTTTCACTGTCACTTTGTCAGAGGCAGAAGCCCCCGGAGCTAACCGTACCTGACTATCAGGATACGGAAGACCCAGAGTATGAGGACTTCAGGGCCGAGGCCAGCCAACAGAAGAGCAGACAGCTCGAGTGTTTCTCCAAAGCTGCTGAGGCGTTCAAGCAAGGACGCAAAGATGTGGCCTCATTTTACGCACAGCAAGTGAGGAGCTGAATGTTTTACTGTAATATTTTCACCTGTCAAGCACTTTGTATTTCTGTTATTATTTAAAGGTCTAGTGTGTAGGATTTAGCGTGATCTATTGGAAGAAATGGAATATATATTCCACAGAGTCTGCCATATCGGACAAACCAAACCCTGGCTCTAGATAGGACCATTCACATTTTTACGTTGGCCACCGTAGTTCTCCTACACACTTGGCACACAGGAGAAGTTGGGGGGGGGGGGGGCATATACTGTATTAGAGGTAATGTTTCAAACTTTATCATTGAACTTCTCTTGTATTTGTTTGTTTTCGAGGCACAGCTCTTCTTCTATTTATACATTCTGCACTCACAGTAACTTAATTTGCATTACCATCTTTTGTAGGGACACCTGCATGGCCAGAGGATGCGTGAGGCCAATCACCGTGCAGCAGTTCAGATTTTTAAGAGGGTCAACTCATCGCTGCTGCCTAGCAACATCCTGGACCTCCATGGGCTGCATGTAGACGAGGCCCTGAAGCATCTGGCTGAAGTCTTACAGGACAAAACCACAGGTAATGAACCGTATACTGTACTGTATACATGAATCAAGAATGAATACAGAGGGGAGGATGAGAGAGAAAATGTTGGCATGACTAAAAATCTACATTCAAGGTCAGCGTCTCACTGTGTTGGGTACAGGTACCCTTTAAAATATATAAAACATATATTGTATATATACACAGTATATATATATATATTTCAATGTATAGGTTATGGAAACAGTTAAAGGATTTGGATGCAGATGGGCTACAGGAGAATGGACATTTAAAAAAATAAATGAAATGATGTTCAGTAAATGATGTTCTGTGTTGTAGGTTAATTATTATACAATTATGTCCATAAATTGTTAAAATAGTGTAAAATGGCCGATGTTTGTTTAATTTCAGCTGTGTTACTAAACTTCCATTCAGGATAGTTAAGGCTGTTTGAGTAATAAAGAAATCACACAGTTGTGTTTTCTTGACGTTTTGGAGGGGTAGAACTGAGTAAAACAAATACTGTTGGCACCAATCACTCGTTTAGAGCATTGGGAAATTGGTTTGGATGATGGGTAAGGGCCCCACTGTGAGTCTTACATAAACCGATTGGTTCTTGAATTGATTTAGAGATAATTGCGGGCAATGGGCCGTGGGTTTGCAAAACTGACTCAAACTAGAGACGACACTGTTACGTGGTGTACATCTAAATCACGTGAGGGATCAGAACATCTTTGTCTAAGTTTGTGCACGCTGCTTCTCTTGACTGTCTTCTGTTTAGTTTATCTTTGGCCTCTTTCTGTGTAGATTGTGAGCAGGGTCTGTGTCGACCTCAGCTCTCTGTCATCACAGGAAGAGGGAACCACAGCCAGGGGGGCGTGGCCCGCATCCGCCCCGCTGTTATAGACTACCTCAACACCAAACACTACAGGTAACACATTCACACAAATGCACACACGAAAAACACACACACATGTTCATCGTCACCCACTTTTTCTCCTATCTCTTTATCTTTCAGGTTCACTGAGCCAAAGCCAGGTCTCGTGTTGGTCTCTTTGATGTGAGAAGAACCTGGTTTATTGGATTCAAACTAAAGCCGCTATGAAGGACAACACACACACACACACACACACACACACACACACACACACACACACACAGTCTGTCTCTCTCACTACTTCTACAATGCCACATTTACAATTACTACAGTTTTCCCCACTCATCCTGTCTCTATCTATCGCTCTTAAATTAATCCTAATCTTAATCTAGGTTAAATTGAGGTTCATTTTAAATTCATAATCATAATTTAGATCTTAATAAGACTATTTTTTCTTTTGTGATTATGAAAAATAAGGTGAAACGCAAATAAGATAATTTCACACAGCTGTGAAGCTAGAATGTATGTACATTTTAAATGTAAAAATGTTTTTATAGTGTGATTGTATTTTGCTTTACATTTATCGTTATGCCTTTTAAAGAGTATGAAAAATCCCTGTGTTTTGAAGGCGTCATGTTGAATAAGGCATTATTTAATCATTCTTACATTTACTAATCTGGAGTCACGTTTGAGAAGTGAGGATTTTATGAATCTTTAATTGAATCATGATTGCACCTTGTCTGCTTGGAGGTTGCTCTCTAGGAATTTAAGTAATATGACATCCTTTTTTGAGGCACAATTTAAGCATTTGACGCCAATTCTAGATTTAATACATGCCATGTAGACTGAGAACTTATCACAAAACTAAATGCAGAGACGGAAGAGTTTCTTTTGTCTTGGTTGTAGTATTACAGTGCGTCTTGCTCACCAGGAGGTGAGCCTGAAACTCTTCAGATGATCAAAAGGCCAATAAATAGGTTTAACAACCTCTTCTGTGAGTTCTGCAGCAATCGGTCTCCTTTGTCGTAGCAGCTGCCTCAGCAATATACTGCAAGTCTTCATTTACTTAAGGTCAAGCCAAGCTGCTAAAATATTGATCTTCAAACTCAGGAAAAGATTCACCATTGTGAGGTTTTGTCTTTCGAGGCCAGTCGGTTATTTCCAGCCTTTTTTTAACCTATTGTGCCAAATTTAGTAGCAGTAGTATTCCTCAGGTTGGTATACTAGTTTTGTAGGTTTAAAATAGCTTCTGTTTTTCTATCTGTGTGATATTTTTCATAAAGGTACAACAACAATGTTGACAGATTTTATTGATTGTACATAATGTTGTGAACACATGAATTATAAATAGAAAATTGTATTTTTTTATTCATTTGTTCTAATCGTTTTACAGAGAATATTGTATTGTGGAATAAACTCCTATTTGTTTACAGTTTGTGTATATGTATGGTTTTACATCAAAGGATTTACTATGTTACCATAGTGGAAAGAATAAGCCTTAGTCTGTATCAAAAGACCTGCCAGCTTGTGAGTGACCTCATGTATGTTGTGCCTTGGTAATGATGCTGATGAAGAGGGACAGATTAATTTATGCAATTTACAATTATGCATTGTACAAGTCAATGCAAAGATATCATGCACTACAAATGATAACTACTGTTTCATAGCTTCCCCAACATGTACAGTATGGACAATTTGTGTATAAAGCCAGATCCAACAGCAAAGCTCTCTCACTGGGACAAAGATCTGACATCCCATTTGTATTTTTTTGATATTTGACTTGAGAGGGTTGGACTCCTGGGAAAGACTGTAGATATAGAGATGACTAAATCAATGTACCAGGGATGTAATGGAGGGTAACAACACGAATTAGTGCACATTTCAAAATTTTAAAAATGTGTTGATGGTAGAGCTGTAATCGGGCCTTAAAAGTTAGGCCGAAAGTTGTTCCGACAAGGCCGAGCCCAACAGAATTCGCCCGAGTCTGACAAGTACATTTTGATTGACAGCTGTTTAAAAGCCAGAACCCAACATTATTCAAATGTGCGAACAGTTCTTTTGGCTTTTGTCAAGAATGAGTCATTTATAATTTTTTTTAACATAATTTATTCATGACTAATGTAGGCTATAGGCCACTTGGAAGTTGAAACAAAGAAATAAAGTCCTCCAGAGGCCACCCTCCGTTTCACCTCCTCAGCATCCATTTTTGCACTAATCGAAATGACCTGACTGCGCATTTACCGCGCAACCCGGAGTGCAAGCCCGAGCCCACGTAAAATGATAGAAATTAAGACGGAACCCATCGGGTCCCGTCGGGTTCGGGCAAAGATCTTCAGCTCTAGTTCATGGCATAGCCTGACATTTACTCACTTGAATGGTAGCAGATCATGATCTCATTTCTTTCTAACTGTACACACAGATTTTGTTTTATTTTCAAACTTGTAATTTTCAGACCCAACCACTGCTGACTCTAGTGACATCACCTGAGGCAATTTATCAGATTTCGCTGGCAGCTCTCTCTGGAGCCAAAAAATACTTAATACAATCTGTTTTTTTTAACACGTAGGCAGGTTACTAGACTATGATGTGTAAATTCGGCGAGTCTCCCTTTATCAATTCAATAAGAAATAACGTTACAGAGCATCGTATCTTGAGGTGCAGATGGTTTTCTTTTTACAGACCGGAGTTTAGGCTACAATGTGTCCTTTGTTTACCACAGTAACGTTAAATCACCGGCGTAGGTGTGATCAAGGCAACACGTGGCCTAGGCCTAAACAAATCTGTTTATTTGATGTATGCCAGCTGTAAACTTTGCTGCTTTGTGAAATGCCAGATTAAATGGTACAAATGCACGAAAGAAGAAAAAAAAAACTATTTTAACACAGCTGCTGTGGGGGAGGCGAGCAGACGAGTCGCATCTCCACTCCAACTAGCGGATGTGTTTTACTTTTCTTTTCTCTCATACTTTCTCACTTCCCTCCTCTACTTATACCAACCTCGGCGTTGTCAGGCAGGTGCCAACATATTTCGTATCTGTGTCTCGTTTCGTCTCTAATCAATTCATACTATAGCAATGGCGTTTTAGGGTAGGCCTATGTGGATCGGCAGATTGTAATTAATAACAAACCGTTTTTGTAGTTTTGTGTTTTTGCTCCGCGCTGTGAAGTCTTCAAAAGCGGCAGCCTGCATCCGCCCGTTAAAGATTGAGAAGACTGACAAGAAAGGTAATTGTCTTTTCCTTTGTCTTGATACACAATGATGCTGAGGTTTCTATCCTACGATATTCTATGCTATTCTCATCTATTTGGAAATTTGATTAAGACTCCATAATGTGGGCACAAACCTAAACTTTTAACGTTTCAACATTACAACTTTAAAATAAACATCTGAGATGTTCAGGGTGTGTTCTTACTCTCTCACTAGAACAAAAAGAGAATTGTGAATGTGTAAAATACATTTTTATTATATATAGAAAATAAAATAAAAGCATGTTAGCCTACATGAAGTAAGAACACTGAGGGTTTGATCCATGTTTTCTTACTTTATCTATTTAATAGCCTACTTCTTGCTCCAAGAGTAGACAGAGTATAAAACTAAGACTTATTCTTGAGAGATAATTTAGACAGTTGAATTGTGGAAAAAACACTGATTAAAGTGTCCCATTTACGTGATGGAGGTCTTTCCATCTATGTGTATGTGTCATGGCAGGTGGTTTTGAGGTTATGACTTATTACTTCTGCCTCTTTAATACAATTGTCAAATTGTCAATGTAATGCGTCAGAGAAGTCATAAGAAACCAGCAGCAGTATTTTATTGATTATGAACAAAAGAACCATCAAGATTTATATCTATCACTATATCAAACAATAACAAACAGATACAATCCTCTTCCATTATCAGATTATCATTTATGAGGAAAACGGCAGAATCATGACTGGTTATCAGGGAGATACATTGGCGTTAATGGAGACAGACCCGTCATATGTACAGTATGTGTCTGATAGTACAGCAAACATAGTGTTAATGAGCTCCTGTTAAAGTCTTCAGGATCAAGCTGTGAATTCTGGGTCACACCCAAGCACAAATCTTTACTTCCGTATACTTTGTTATATACAGTATGTAATGCTTTACACTTCAACCTCTCTCTGTGAATTTAAAATGTCTGTTACGAAAAGAAAAGTGGATGTCATCTGCCACATGCAGTACTCACCAGTTGACTACTTCGATATGGTTTAAGCAGATATTTCGTATTTGTCATGCAAAACATTTTATTAAGAGCCACGCTGCTGTCATTTTCTACGGTAGGCCGCATGTTGTATGAGAAGAATCTGTTCATTGTCTGGAGGAACATGGTTTCAGTTAAATGAACAATTTGCTAAAGCAATTAAGTTTCTGTCTTTTAAAAGTAAGACAACAGAGTGCTTGCAGATACCTTGTGTTTGTAATGTATCCTCTCTTCCTCAGTAGATTTCCCTCTTCAAATCTGAGAGGTTCGATCTGTTTGGACAGAATGACAGCCATCATTAGAGAGAAGGACCAACACCTGACCACGCTGCAGAGACCCAGCAGAAGTGAGATGAGCCGAGAGGGCCTGAAGAACTAAGTAAAACATTATGTGAAGCGTGTATGAAGCTCACTGCTGGAGAACTGCTGACTGTACAAAAACTTCTCCATACGAGAGACGTTATAGGTCAGTTCAACAAGCTGAATGACCACTGGCATCTCTAGGCGTGGAGATACCACAAGGCAGGGCTACAAATCACCTGCTATTAAAACTACCTCCTGAACACGGGAGTACAACACACACAGATGAGTGATCGCCGACTTTGACTACCTCGTGAATTCTGTTCCTCTTCAAGTTCCAGAGAAATACTTTTTCCCCCATAGAACCACCAAAATCTAGAGGAGTGAGACTGTCGGAGGCAACTATGGACGGCCTGGAAGAGATGTCGGTGAAGTGTGTCCTGGTCGGGGACAG
Organism: Sander lucioperca; assembly: GCF_008315115.2. Lineage (NCBI taxonomy): Eukaryota > Metazoa > Chordata > Actinopteri > Perciformes > Percidae > Sander > Sander lucioperca. Next base: position 26,398,758 of record NC_050176.1, read on the forward strand.
TGCGGTGGGCAAGACGGCGCTGCTGGTCCGCTTCACCTCAGAGACTTTCCCGGACACGTACAAGCCCACAGTGTTTGAGAACACAGGGGTGGAGGTGTATATGGACGGTGTTCAGATCAGCTTGGGGCTGTGGGACACAGCGGGCAATGACAACTTTAGACAAATCCGACCGAGATCCTACCAGCAGGCCGACGTCGTCCTCGTCTGCTACTCTGTGGCCAACCCTAACTCGCTGGCCAGCGTTCAGCATAAGTGGATGGCTGAGATTCGAGAGAACTTGCCCAAGGTGCCAGTGCTGGTTGTGGCCACCCAGACGGATCTGCGGGAGATGGGGGTGCATCGGGCCAGCTGCATCTCAGCGGTGGAGGGGAGACGTGTGGCTCATGAAGTCCACGCTAAAGGCTACCTGGAGTGCTCCTCCTTAAGCAACCGTGGCGTGCAACAGGTGTTTGAACATGCAGTGCGGACGGCCGTAAACCAGGCCAGGAAACAGGCCAGGAAACGGATGTTCAGCATTAACCAGTGCAAGGTCTTTTGACCTTTGACCTTAGACTTGGTGGGCACCTGAGCCTTCATGAGAAGACTTTTTCAAGTGTGCTGTTCAAACTCAGAAAGGGCCTGTAGAGGTACTAGAACCCAAAGCTGTATTTCTCCGTATATACGTAGGGTTCTTTTTTGCTAACCGTGTGTCCTGCCCGCCCCAAAAGACTCCACTAAACTCAAACTAAAAAAAAAAGAATACTTTGATTTAGTCATGCAAATGTAAACTGGTGAAAGTTCTACTTTTGTGTGATCCAGTGAGAGATGTGAAGAAAAGAGTTAATCTTTAATTCTTCTGATCTGCTTGTGAATTAAACCACAGCTCATCACATGGAGGTGTTTTTAGATGGGGCATTGGAGAATTTCAGAAATACTTCATAAAGAACTTTTGCTGTGAAAGGCTTACTTTAATTAAAGCATTTGAAGCTTTAATATTGACAGAGCTGACTTAAACTCTTCAGAATAAGGACATGTGGGTGTTAGCTCAGAGAGCCCAACGGGTCCATTTGTGCTGCATCGGGCTCTAAATATACTCTATTATTTCTTCAGAGAGGATTACATTTCCTTAGACTTGAACAGGAAATAAACTGTCAATAGGTCGAAGCAGGCTATATGTTTCTCTCGGTTATACATGCATTTTATATGCTATATAGCTTTCAAATCTATTTATAAGATACCTGTGTTTTTATTGTTTGAAATGTATACACAGACATCGGTTGCATTGAAATGAAATTTGACTTATACATGACAGTCAACACACATCAATTATTGAAAAAAACATAAAACATATACATAAAAAGTTTGTTTTGATATAAACAAAATATAATTGAGAAGTTTGTTTAATAATTTAATATTGGTAGAGGATTGAAACTTTTTTAAAATTCAACAATAAAGTAAAGGGACATGATACATAAACATTGTCTGAAATGTTCACACTTTTTATTGAAACTATATGCCACATATTAGCAGATTTTGTGGATTTTTTTAAAATTGTATTTTTATTTTATTTAACTCTATACCTCCTTTTAGAAAACTATAAGAAACATTTGAAGACATGACCTGCTACTATGTATCTTGCAAACTGTCCCTGTTGTCCATAAATTAAAACTAAGGATTCATCACATTGACAGAGTATTGTTGAATTTATTGAGAAAAAAAAAACACTGGGAAATAATCTACAAGTGTTTGAAATATTGGGTTAGGGTTACCCTAACCCCAACCCAGTCATTTTCCCTAATGATGGCTGTGTTATCTCCCATTGGTTTCCCTTTCTATCTTTTTGAGGGAGTTTGCATTGGATTTGAATATAAGTGTGCATTTATTATGAAAGTTCCCTTTTCTGCCTTTCTTGACTTACACTTTGTCTGAACCCAAATAAACTCCATAAGAATCATATAAAAGGTATGATGTATACACTTTGTAGGTATTTTGTTTTGTATCTTGTATTATTTTGGCCACTTCCAGACAGATTTCATAGAGTATTAAATGTGTGATGTACCTACTTATATTACATCTTTTGTATCCCATATATGTCATATCAAAACACATACACTGTGGAGTATTTCACTACCGTTTGCCAAACCTATTGTATGAAATCTGTATTAGAATTCACATTATATTAGATTCATATACAAATAATGTAATTTGTACATTTTTACAATGTATGATTTAAATTGTGATTTAATTTTTTTGGAGTGGTATCACATCTTTGACTCTGACCAGATTATCAAAGGATATTTGTTGAATGATTAGTAGGTCAAACAATTTTGTTTACGAAGCCAACAAACTATGCTGTCAGACATACGTGCTGTGTGTCTTTATTACAGTATTCATACAGTAATGCTTAATTGAGTGGCAAGACATGAAAATAACGGAAGAGTTGCATACTTAATAAATAGAATTATCTCAGTGAAAAAGTAACAAAGATTGCGAGAGACAGCTTAGTCAATGAGAACAACACATAGCTAGTGTGACAATGTATAGCTAACATACACACACAACGCACCTGGCCTGACCCACAATAGAGAAGAGATGGAGACGTAAGGTAGTAGATCCCACGTGTGACATTAAATCTTTGTATCTCTCCTAGTTAAGTTTGATGGATGGTTTATCCTTTGAACCTAATACACACCAGTGCCGTCTTGTATATAAGTAGGTACAGAATAAGTTTTATGTCCATAAATGTGACATATGTAGGTCTCTATGTGTGTGTCCGGAGGTTTGAATATGGACGTGAGAGGATGATATGAGAAAATAAAGGCTGTGTTAAAAGATTTATTGTAGCTGAATGATAATGAAAGCACAAAAAAAGACGACCAGGAACAGCAAACAACCAGGAAAAAGCTCAGAAAAGCTGCCTCCCCCCCATGCTTCTTTCCCGCTCTTTCTCTACATTTCTCTGTCTAATGTGGTGTTCATAGCTGCTGAGGATGAGAGATACAATACAAGCTTTTCAAGGATACGCTGAAAACACTAACCACATCCCAACACACATTATAAAGTCAAACTTGTGCAAACACACACAGCGACTCTAAGTTACTCAGTTCTCACACACATTTACTCATTCAGTCCATGTGCACACACTTACTTATGTGCTTAAATACATAACCATACATTCACACTCATCATACAGAGTCATGTAGATAACAAATGCACAGGACAGTCCACATGAACATGGTATGTACTTTATGAAAGTCTCTCTTACTTGACATAGTATGACAAAATACCAAAACTTCTTAGTGAATACTGATGAACCATTTAATATTGGAAATTATATATATCATAGTACTTATTGTTATTTTACTACCATAAACCTCAAATTATTATTGTCTTTTTACAAGTTGTTTAGGACACTTAACATCTGACACAGACACCCCGAGTATGGTCAGATTCATTCACAAAACAGCTCTCCTATTGAGTTTACTACATATAATCCATTATTATATTTATACTCAAAATATAGTATTTGTTTGAATACTGTCTGCATGTTTGTAGTTTTGACAAAGTGACAAAGAGAAAACACTTTGAGTTTAACATGTTTGACTGCCTGCTGTGGCCAGATCTTTCATCTCTCATTGTGCTCTCTTCTCCCACAACTACCGCAATGCCTCATTCTCACACACACACACACACACACACACACACACACACACACACACACACACACACACACACACACACACACACACACACACACACACACACACACACACACACACACACACACACACATATTCTGACATACTTCTCAAGGGCCTCTGATGGGTTATCCAATGCACTGATAAATTAGCCTTTTTCACAGCAGACATTTTGACATGTCATAGCAGAGGTGCACATGTGTACAGTAACTAATAACATTAGTAATGTCCTCATTTCATTTAGGTGTTGTTCCAGGGTTCTGGTATTGTACTCATTGACATGGTTTAGTGCTAAACCTAAATGAAACAGAGCCATCATTAATCTGCTATAGCTGTGCTTTTTCTGACTATAAATCAGCTCATTCTTAGCAGCTAATTCTCAGTTGCAGGGGTGGAAGGTAACTGAGTACATTTACTCAACTACTGTAAGTAAGGTACTTAAGATAAAGTAAGATTAACAATATAAAATAGAATCATAAAACGTTATTATTGAAAAAGTATGAACATATTAATGCATCAATAATTATAATCCAATAATATAATTCACATTTTCTGAAATGAGCCATTCTGCATAATGAGTGCTTTTACTTTTGGTACTTTAAGTGTATTTTGATTGCAATACATATGTACTTTTACGTAAATAACATTTTAAATGCAGGACATTTACCAGTTACCCTTATTTCTACACTGGTAAAAGATCTGAATACTTCTTAACCCCCTGCTCAGTTGTGTGCAACTTTGTACTATGTGTCATAAAGTAAAAAATATCAGGCTTTAGCTACATAGAATAGTTGTTAGTAGGATCAGTTCATTATTGCTTTTGTTTTCTAATGTGATTTGTTAACTATAAGGAAAATATAGAATGTCAGCAGACTTAATCAAGTCAACCACACAACTTACTTTATACTGTATAAAATGACTTCTACGACTGCAGACGAGCATTGTTTACTAGACATTGCTGTATTACTGCATACACACACACTTCCTTAGCTGTTACTACACCACTGCTTTTTCTGTTGTTCTCTGTGTCTCTACCTTTCTGTCATTCTCTTACCCTCTGAAGTACCCCCGCTGTCTTCTGCCCCACTCTCTCCCCAATTTACTGAAAAAACACTCTCTTCTTTTTGTACAGTGCATGCATTATATTATACTTTTGCTCAGCATACAAACACACATTTACTCCTTATCTGTCTGCCTGCCTGTCTGTCTCTCTCTCTCACACACACACACACACACACACACACACACACACACACACACACACACACACACACACACACACACACACACACACACACACACACAGGAAACACCTGTCCTATGCTAGCTCAGTACCACAGAAACTCAGTGACACATTAACACATCACCGTGTGCAGTACTCTGCAGAATAACAGAGTAGAACAACGTCAGTAACAATTCTTACTGATGTTGTTTGCTGCAAAAGTGATGAATTACTGTAAGCTGCAAGGACCCTGTCTGCTTCTTTTGAAGTGGGTTAATTGCAGTACAGATTCAAATGTATATTTAAGTAAAAAACATAAAGATTTTTTGAAGAACACTTGTCCTCGGCGGTTCTCATATTAAAGATATATTCTGAATATTATAAATATAGTCATCACACCCAAATTAATACTCTTGCTTTAGACTAGTGTCTACAAGAGTGATTTCTCCAGCCTCTGAATATTTATCCACATGTCCATGTATATTTCAATATATAATAAAAAGTGATGTATCTACATTTTGTATAAATACTATATATTCTAAAACCTGAACTAATGTGCAGCATTTTTGGACATTGTAGGAAAAAAAGGCTTGCTGCATAAAGGCTATATTTTTTAAGTTTTGCAAGTATTTTTGCCATCTTTCAGTAACGCCCTTCATCACATTTACATTTACACAATCTACCAACTCTCAACCAGCAGCTTATCTCCTTTTTGGGGGAAGATAATTTAACCAGAAACCTTTTGTTTTACTGGTCTACTGTTCTTCTCTAACTAACCTCTGTGATGTCTGTGACGTTTGAGGACAATATATAAAAGAACCTACAGGCATATATATATATATATATATATATATATATATATATATAAAACGTTCACTATATAGATAGATACTATACAACTACAACTATACACCCATACACAACTACACACAACATCCACAACAATACAACAATTTTGTATCTTAAAATCTTAAAGTGACCAAGTGGTAAAAGTGATGAGTGGATTGTTTTTCCACTGGCTTGTAAGTCCATCAAAACACCACAACAATGCATGTTAAACAGCAGTATTATAAATAAAATAAATAAATTTACGTTAAACCTTAAAGATGTCATGACTGCTGGCCAACTGAAACCTGATCCTTGATCTGTGTGAAGTTCATTGCCATGTCACATGTATGACATGTGTCATGACATGTGTCATGACGTGTGTGTGTTCATCTTGAATGACCTGAGATAGGTAAGAAAGTGTCACTGTATGTGTGTGACTGACACATGTCATTAGCTGTGTAATGCAGTAAGATTCTGTGTGTGTGTGTGTGTGTGTGTGTGTGTGTGTGTGTGTGTGTGTACGTACGTGTATGCGTGCGTGTGTGTGTGTGTGTGTGTGTGTGTTTGTGTGTGTGTGTGTGTGTGTGGTACAGCTTGTGGTCATGTACACAAGTGGATAGGGCTGCAGGCATCATATTTCACCCAGTGCCTGTGAGCAATATGATACTGCAGTGTACCTGTGTTTGTGTGTGTGTGTGTGTGTGTGTGTGTGTGTGTGTGTGTGTGTGTGTGTGTGTGTGATAGCCCCAGGTCCTGTTCCAGAGCAACGATCACACACAGCGAGAGACAGCGGCAGAGAGGCAAACTGCGACTAACAACTACCGAAGCATTCAGAGCTTCTTACAGGATGTAACATTTTAAGAATTTTCTGTGGTCTTGCTCAGCGTCAGCAGGGGAGAATGGAGATCAGAATAGAGTGATGCTCTGGATTTGGATCCAGGCTTTTTCAGCGACTGTTTTGCTGAATAATTGATCCCTCCGCTTGTGACTGGTTGAAAATGAGGAAGGCAGTGCTGATGGTTTGGATCTGCCTTTTGGTGCGAGGTCAGTTCTGCATGATGGATCATATATGGTTTGATCTTTATATCTGACTGATATTGTAAAGCCAACTCTGACTTGTTTTCTTCTCTTGTCTCTGCAATTCCCTGACATTTAGTCTTTTGTAACCTTTGCTGTTGTAACCACCCTCTGCTCTCCTCTTGCCCCCTCAGTGTCCCATGGTGCTCAGGGTCATTATGCCCGAAAACTTCTGGCTGACCTGATGGAGGACTACTCCAATGCTTTGAGGCCAGTGGACGAAACAGACAAAGCCCTCAATGTCTCCCTGCAGATCACCCTATCACAGATCAAAGATATGGTTAGTAGAGAGGAAACTCAGATATGTTTCATTACTCAGCATAGATTTAGAGGTATTAATATGCATATACAACCATTTACAAGAATCTCTTCAGATGGGTCTTTAAGTTGTTCCACCCTGGCTGACAATATCACATATACATATATTATGTACCTTCTTGTTCCAACACTTCATTGAAGCTATAGGACACCTACACTGAATGAAATATACAAATCCAAGAGACAACATGTAAAGCTGGGTTTACCTGTGGCTGCTTCAGACTTTAAGAGGATAAATCTCTAACTGCCAAATGATTAAGGTGGTTATAGGAAAACAGAGATCAAAATCTGTTGTTGTTTATGGCTGACTTCAAACTGTCACAGATTCAAGATTTAAAGATTAAAAATTCAAAGGTTTTATTTGCCACATGCTCATACAATACGTGAAGTAAAATGCAGGGTGGCATACTCTTTTCTTTATAAAATTAGATTTATTTCTCAATATATACACACATAAATTAAATACATGAAATATAAATAAACATTCATTTTCACCAATTGAAACTTCAACAATATGATCAGCGCCTTTGCAGGGTGGCATACACTGTCTGTGCTAAAAAGCCTGAAATAAGGAATAGACATTAGAATAAGAGTAAAAACAAGAATTAAGAATTATTAGGTCACGTTTTCTAGTATCAAAGGTACGCAGAGACTGACAGAACCACGTTGACAAGGAATATAAATTAAGTTATATATTAAGTTAGTTAGAACTAAATTAGAGTGCTACTGTATGGCCAATGCAACCAAGGCTTAAAAGAGTATTCCAGCATTTCAGTACTGCACTTTCATAAAGTATGGGATTTGCGAAGAAAGATAAAAAAAAAAAAGAAAGGTCAGAATAAATGCAGCAGAGGCCAATAATTTCCATTTACCTCCAAAAACATCGGGTCCCACACTGTCGCCTGTTTTGTTAGATCCTTCCTGACTGGTTAACTTCCAGTTTGTAACTCAAGCTTTCAGTTACATATCTGCAGTCTCCATTCCCAAGCTGAGATACCTGGGTGATGTCACTTGAGTCAGACTTTGACAAAGATCCTCTAGAGCCACAGGCTGTGTAGTTCTCCCAGTGACTAATGAATTAACATGTAAATCAGTGGAGTGCCCCATTAATGTGCTCATGGTTAAGAGCTACATAGTCTATATCCTTCGCGTTCAACTTCTGGGATTGCTCCGGTGCTGCAGGAAATTCCACTGGATGCATGTATTTTCCGTTTTCTTCCGCTTTTTTTGTGGTGGATTTATGAGGACTATTGTTGACTGCTCCTCAGATCTCTGCAGAGTAAATTGAGACAGCTAGCTAGACTATCTGTCCAATCTGAGTTTTCTCTCGCACGACTATTTTGCAGCGTCTCTGTGCGCAGTTTACCACCGCCCATGACGATTCTGATTAGTTTAAAGAAATGCCATTAAACCAGAGCACGTTTTCCTCCCATCCCTGAATGCTATGTGGAGTAGCCAGACCCTCCTTCAGCACGCTTTGGAGGAGGGTCTGGCAAAGCGAGACTAAGATACAGAACAAATGTTTGGCTCTCACACTGTACAAAGTGCTGCCTTCAGTCTTCTGTTCCTGTAGAGACCACCAGAGGCCAGCACTGAATAGCATTATACTGGAGTACAAAGAATGGGCTAGTGGCTGGCTTAACTCAGTTGGTAGAGCAGGAGCACACATATAGAGGTTTACTCCTCGACGTGGTGGCCACGGGTTTGACTCCGACCTGCGGCCCTTTGCTGCATGTCATTCCCCCCCTCTCTCCCCTTTCATGTCTTCATCTGTTCTGTGGAAATAAGGCCTAAAATGCCCCAAAAATAATCTTAAAAAAAAAAGAATGGGCTGCATCCAGTCTGAATTTGAATCTGTCAGTCTGTCAGAATTAGTTATTCAGGAACTTGATGTTACCTATCTCTCTTTCCAATGTCTTTGTGTGTGTGTGTGTGTGTGTGTAGGATGAGAGGAACCAGGTGTTAACCACGTACCTGTGGATCAGGCTGGTCTGGTATGACGCCTACCTGAAGTGGAACAAGGAGGACTATGACGACCTTGAGATGATCAACATCCCCAGCGACCTGGTTTGGAAGCCGGACATCGTCCTCTATAACAAGTCAGTAACAAGAGACAGCTTGCAGTGCACCTATAATGCAGCAGTGTGTGTATCTGACTGATGTGTCCTTTCCTCTGTATGTCTGTGTAGGGCAGATGAGGACTCTTCAGGTGCATCCAGCACTAATGTGAAGCTGCGGTATAACGGAGAGATCGTCTGGGACTCTCCAGCCATCACAAAGAGCACGTGTGTGGTGGACGTCTCCTACTTCCCCTTCGACTGGCAGCAATGCAAACTCACCTTCGGCTCCTGGACCTACAATGGCAACCAGGTGTGTTTAAGAAGGGGGGTGACAGGGGTGAATGAGACAGGGATCACACCTTCTATCTAGTTATATGAATCAGTTAATATTCTGGGTTTAAGACTGTCTATTATTTAGAAGGCTGTAAATGCTTAAGTCTGATGAATTAACTCGATCGTGACTGCTCCTGAGAGGAACACCCCCCTAAAAGTGATATTCTGCCCACACTCGTGACCTTCAAATGTAACTTCTAAAATATTTGTTTTTTTTGTATGTTTGCTTATTAAAAGGTGATGATATGTTAAAGTTGTGTTCACAATTTGTTTATGCTGCCCTCAAGTGACCAAGAAATCAGTTATTGCAGGTTTAAGTCACTTTCAAACTTTGAGGTTTCAAGGAGGGCAAAGCGCTCTGAAGCAGTAATGGGTTCATTCACCCAAATGACAAAACATCTTATGTCTAACTTTTTTTTTTATAATTTGGGTGAACCAACATTTTAAGGAGCAAAAGCCAAATAGGATGACAGAGCATTTTATTCTGATGTATGTGTTCCTTTGGTGGAACTGAAACTCTAAATAATTTATACAGTAGGTATATCTGTTTATCTATCTATCTGTTCAGGGTGCGAACTACGGGGGAGCTGGGGAGCTCGGCTCCCCTTAATAAGACATGGGCTCCCCTGAAAACGTGATTTGTGAAATTTTGGGGGGGTCTGTCACTAAAAATATTAACAGTGTGTAATTGTGACGTGCTATTTCAGTTTTGTGTAATGTGATCATCGTGGATGATCACATTACATGTCATTCAGCTGACGCTTTTATCCGAAGCGACTTTCAATTCTATATATGTCAGAGGTCACACGCCTCTGGAGCAACTATGGGTTAAGTGTCTTGCTCAGGGACACATTGGTTGATGTATCGTAGTGGGAATCAAACCCTGGTCTCCCACACCAAAGGAATGTGTCATATCCACTGCGTCACCACCCTATTGCAAAAATATCATTAATTTATGCATGACGGCGATTTAAACCTAATTCACTTCAATAATGATAACTATACTATATATGCTATTCTTGTCATGAGCATCAAGACGTGGCGGCGCTGCGACATTAATAGCACAACCTGCTGCAAGCCCTGTTGGCACACCTCCCGCTGGGGTGACAACGCAAGAAGCTGAAGAAATAATGTCCTCTCTGGCTGAAGATGGTGGTGGTAACAGCTCGTCAGAGGCTGGTCACGATCCTAACCCCTCTTGCTCCTCTCTCCCGTTAAATTGGAACAGCCAGCAGTGGAGAAACTGGAAGAGCCGATATACATGGCTGTTTGTTAACCCTTGTGTCGTCTTTAACCCTTGAGAGAGATTATCTATTGATGGAATAGCTGACAGTATGACGCCTTTGCATCTTGAGCAAAGTCACACTTGGCCATTGGCTGCATCCTTTGGTTTTATTCAGAATAGATGCAAGTAACAGCTGCATGTTTTTCATTTCACCTTTTCACATTTTAATAGCAAAGTTCTTGTTATTTTCAGGTTGGAGGCAATTCCAAGTGAAACTCCCAATACACTTTTGTTTGCAGAGTAAAGTTGAAGCTCAAACAGAACATGTTAGAGACCGTTTCCCCTGCAGGGAGATCACAAACTAGTGTTGCTCCTCCGAAAGGCCTCAGGCAATACTTTAACTACAGTCTGCACACACTATGAGCACACGGCACTTTGTTCAAATGCTAACACGCTGCTGGCAAAACGGGATGGAAGCTTGGGGTGTGTCGCTTAGGCCTAATTGAACGGAGGAATTAAATTATTCTTTGGTAGCCTGAGTAACTTTAACCGTTGTTCATGTGAAATCTCAAAGACAGCCTGATGCTTTGTTTATAGACTATTTGTGGGTGGCTGTTTGACCTATCAATTCCTGTCGATTAAGTATAATAGGGTAAATGCTGTATAGTGCACACTTGTAGCTGTTATGTATCTTTCTAAGCGCACGCCCCCCCCCTGGTGAAAAAAAAGAAAGTGGGAAATATTTTTAACTATGGTGGTGAAGGCATGACCCACACTACTCTGCCTCTGATTGGCTAACCCTGGTATTTTTACCCTAACCTCACTCCTTATGCCCAAACCTAACCAACTGAACCAATCAGAGGGAGAGTAGGGCGGGTCATGACTTTGCCATCCTGGGGAAAAAAAGACATAGGCTATGGGTTATGTCCCACCATCTTGCTTACTACCTGTTATTGGCCTCAGTTCATGAATAAAAAGTGAATAACTTCTTGTTTTTAAACTATATGTGGGGAAATCTGGTTGTTAGTTTCTGCATCCACATGACATTAGCATATTTGCACGTGTTGATACCCACAATGTGTGTCCTCTACACAGGTGGATATCAGTTTGGGGATGGACAGTGGGGACCTGTCCGACTTTGTGGAGAATGTGGAGTGGGAGTGTCACGGCATGCCGGCAGTTAGAAACGTCATGATGTACGGCTGCTGCTCCGACCCTTACACTGAAATCACCTATACCCTGCTCCTGAAGCGCCGCTCCTCTTTCTACATCTTCAACTTGCTCCTGCCCTGCTTCCTCATCTCGTTCCTGGCCCCGCTGGGCTTCTACTTGCCGGCTGACTCAGGGGAGAAGGTTTCCCTCGGTGTCACAGTGCTGCTGGCGCTCACTGTGTTCCAGTTGTTGGTGGCTGAGAGCATGCCTCCTGCAGAGAGCATGCCCTATATAGGTTGGAATTATTCTCTCTGCATTTAGTTTTGCCTCATTATTGAACTATTTAAACTATATAATAATACAATGGATGAAACATTATGGTTTATAAAGACAACAATATTTATAGTAAGTCCACATTATGAGATAGTGTCTCATATGTTTGATTCAATTTTGACTAAGCAAGGCAAACGTTTGACTTATCATGTCCATAATGTTGACTTACCATGAGTATATTTATTATGAATTACTTTTCATCCATTTTCCTGGCAGGAATTTCCATGGCATGTCTTTCCAGATCATTGCTGATGAAGTGAATGTTCAGTGTCGTAGTCTACACATTAGGGCTGCTATGTATGCGTTGCCTTTCTTCTTCACAAATCTGTCCTGTCCTTTGTCCTCTCCTCTAGGGAAGTATTACATAGCCACAATGACTATGATCACGGCCTCCACTTCTCTCACCATCTTTATCATGAACATTCATTTCTGTGGTGCTGAGGCCAAGCCGGTCCCTCACTGGGCTAAGGTTCTCATCATAGACTACATGTCCAAAATCTTCTTCGTCTATGAGGTGGGGGAGAACTGCACCACGGCGGAGAGTGAGAGGACCCCGCTGTACCCCGAGAAATCTGTGAACGATCAGTGCAGCTACAACGATGACCATTTCCATGACTACCATCACGACAGCGACCCGTACAAGTACAGCAACGGCCACGGTGTGCATCATCACAAAGGCCAGGCGAACGGCAACGCCAACAATAGCCGTCACCATTACAACCACGCTTCCAGACTGGAGAGGGGCGAGGGGAAGCGAGACCCCAGACAGCACTACCCCCACATCAGGAGGGATGAACTGGACAACCAGGCCCCCCACCATCCACAAAACCTCAAGCACCTGAACGGAGGGCTGAAGGATCAGGTCCTCTATCCCATGGAGAAACTTCAAGTCCCAGCCTGCCCCGGCTGCTGCCCCTGCCTCCAACATAAACAGGTGCATCACCACAGCATCTCCATTTACTCACTTTACCCACTTATCTGATTACTCCTCTTCTTCTAAAGTTTCTTTAAGTGCTTGCTTTAGTTTGTTCTATCTGTCTCTTCCTCAGGTGGTGAAGAACATCCAGTACATCGCCAACTGCTTCCGCGAGCAGAAAGCTAATTGTGTCAAGGCAGCAGAGTGGAAGAAGGTTGCAAAGGTGATGGATAGGTTTTTCATGTGGATCTTCTTCATCATGGTGTTTCTCATGAGCATCCTCATCATTGCCAAGGCATCCTGACAGCCTCCTTCCTCATCATCTTTTTTACCATCATGATAACATTCATCCTCCGTCACTGATGGACCTCATGATTCACCTAATTTTTACTTTAATGCAACAGATGAAGACTATTTTATATGTGTGTCATTATTGTATTGTATTGTGTGTGTGTGTGTGTGTGTGTGGGCGGTCGTGTAGGTTCATTGTTGTTTTGTGCTTTGACATAAAGAGGACAAGGTCACTGCACACAAATTATCCGTTTAACCACACACGCACACAAGCACAGAAATTCACCAAAGCCTGCCGGTTAGTTAACGTCAGGTGTGCTTGCATGTGTGACGGAGCAGTAGAGCGGTAAGACAATCTAGGCCTCACTTGAACATGCATGGCCTGTCCATTATGGATTAGCTTACAGCCTGACATCCAGCTATAGGCATTACATTACTTACAATACGTTTTAGGAAACCAGATGAGGCTAGTTTCCAGAGTCCGTTACAATAAGAGCACCAGCAGATTAACCTTTAAATACTTATGAAACAACCTTTTGGTGTTTTTCTAGTCTAGGTGTTAAGAAATTGGTTTACATAAATTGCGCAATACTTCTATGTGAAACTTGAAGAGAAAGCGTGAATGTTTACTTTTCTAATTAACTTTTTAATGTGATGTTTGGACCTTAAAGGCTTCCCCCAGAGCGTGAACGGTGGATGTGCTGTACCTTTTGTCTAACTTAGGCTTTGCTTATTGGTCCAGTAAAAAATAAAACCTTTGATAACTTGTTGTTAAATATGATTTTACTCCCTGTCCCAGCAGTTTGTGTTATGGTACAAATCTAATTTGCTATACATGATGTATGTACACAGTTTACAAAACTGTCCATTTCTGTTTTTTTTGCATAGAAAATCTCTTTTCATTGCTTCATACATTTTCTGTGAAATCATTGTTTTTGCATACACAGGAATTAATTTCCCTCAATCTGTTTAGAAAGATGAACTAATAAACAGCATCAATAGTGTGAATGCACACTATTAGCAGGAATCCATTAGCACCTTCAATGGCAGAGAGGTAAGAATTGTGGTAGAATTTTCAGCTTACACACTCATGCGCTAAATTGAGACTAGTAGTACCCTAAGGCATTTTCAAGTCACAGGTTAAAGTCCAACATGTTCAATTTGGAAACACTTGTAGACCAGGCCATACGTCAACTCTGGGTCTTCAGAGTTGAGGGAGACTGAGCAGCTGTATGATAAGAAAAGGATTGGGCCTGTGTGTCTCTGTCTCTGAAGGTCCCTGGAATTAGATAACGTCCAGACACACAGGGAAGACACTTTTGAATAAACCCACACACCTAAGGATAGGCTCTACTGCAGTATGGTCAGACGTTATATTATTTATTTTATTATTTTCAGTCTGTGCTGAGGTGTTTGGGTTCATGATTTAGGTAAGCATATTTGTTTACGGCATAATGTATTTGTTTGCATTGAAGGTTCAGCTACACCTCCAGCATGAGTTCAACACTCATTAGAAAGGCAGAAATCCTCAGAGTTGAGACTGAAGCACTACACAACACTAGATTGTGGTTAAACCGTACTGCTTAATCCTAAATCTCCTCGATTTAGATTTAATGAAATGCTTCTGTGTAAGTCATCGGCTCCTGATCTTCTTCATGTATCCAGAGTCGAGCTGCTCCTGAGTTTCTTCATAACAACAACAGGCAGATATATATATTTTCAGGAAAACTGAAATGTATATAATCATTGCAATCATATAAACCATGATTAAGAGGACATGCATGCACGCACACACATAGACACACAGACACAGACACACACACACACACACACACACACACACACACACACACACACACACACACACACACACACACACACACACACACACACACATCTCTAAACGCAGTTCAGCAGGACAACAGGCAGATGAGTGAACCTGGTTTAGTTTCTTTAGAGATTTCAATCCCCCCCACCTCTCGAATGCAGATATGCTATATTCATAGATGGTTCAGTTGCTGACTTACTGAGTGAGTGAATGAATGAACTCCATGCATAACAAAGGAAACATGTAAGTACATTTACACACAGTACATTTATTTTTTGAATAGACAGCTTAATGATACCAAGAGACATAAACTACAGAGAATCTGTGATGTGACCCTTTTAATAGGCTTTAAGATGTAGTAGTTTCAGTAGATTAAATTAATAAAGTCACAAAAAAGAGAATAATAATAATAACATCATCCATTTAAAATCCACTCTTAATTATTAATGGTATTGCTCTTGTGTCTGTGGCACAAATAATTGACACCAGACTGGTTGAAGTCTCATGGAAACAATCAATAACTTGTCTGATAGATAGCATCACACAGACTGACCTCTGCCTCTGTCTAGTGGAGTGCATAAACAAAAACACACTGTATAGGCTTCTGTCAACTCACAGTTTAAGTGTTGAGCATCTGCTGTAGTACTAACACCACACATGTTATTGCCAGTGCAATGGGCTATTGGCCCACCACTTCAGTCCAGACTGAAATATCTCAACAACTATTAGATGGATTGCCATGGAATTTTGTACACACTTTCATGTCCCTCTAAAGAAGACGTGTAATAACTTGGTGATCCTTGGACTTTTCCTCTAGTGCCACCATCAGGTCAAAATTTCCAATACTTTGGTTTGTGCCCTGCCAAACTAATGCCATTCCCATTCTTTTTTGATTTGATTTGATTTATTTAGGATTTGACAGACAACATAATCTAAAGGATAACATGTTAAAGTGTGAACACTTATTTCCAACATGGTCCTTAGTGTTAGAACATTTAACACATGACAAAGACTTATTGAAGGACAAAGACAATAACATTTAACACAAATCATCCAAGAGCATTCTAAAATCATAAAATCACAGATCACATAAAATAATCATTAGCCTTAGCTGTACTTTGTGTTTAGTGCTAATTAACAAATGTTAGCATGCTAACACGCTGAACTAAGATGGTGAACGTTATACTTGCTTAGTGCTTGTCAGCATGTTAGCATGTTGACAATAGCATTTGGCTCAAAACACCACTGTGACAAATTACAGCTTCACAGAGCTGCTAGCATGACTGTAGACTTTCAGTCTTGTTGTATGATCAGACAGTTTGTCTAGTCTGTGTGACACTGCCAGAAGAGTGCCTAGTTTATTGGTCCCTGGTGGTTCCTAAACAACAACTAATCACTTTTAAGATAAAGAGACCCAACAATCAAATGAATAGTCTTGTTGGACTTTGATCAAACTGCCCCTCATGTACAGTACCTCAGTCTGCTTTCCAGATCTTTGCCTCTGCTGGAAGCTGAATGGCCTCTTGCTGCAGTGTGTATACTCAGAGATAAGATCTGCTGATGTACAGAGACAGACTATTGTCTCACATGTTCTTCAGACCGATTAGAAACACAGTGATAGTGATGGTTAGAGTTCAGAGGGGTTTTACGTGTCATAGGGCCAGACACACCCACAATCTTGGGATCTATATAGCGATGCGCTGTTCTCTTTTGTTCTCACTTTATGGAGGAGAGTGCCCAGAAACAGCATGTCATCCATTAGCAAGCAACTGTCTTCTATTGGCTGCGCAGGTCAGTTGGGATTTGTGTTTATTTCTTTTGAATGTAACCTATTCTTTCTTTCTGTCTTTCTTTTATTTGAACATAACCTTGCTCCTTTTCTGTCTCTTCAGGCAGGAAGATGTCTTTCTCCTCCACTGAGATCAGAATGGTTTTGCTGGGGAAGACTGGCAGCGGAAAAAGCTCCACCGGCAACTCCATCTTGGGCCGTAAGGTCTTCGACTCAAAGGTTAGCAGCTCCTCTGTCACCCAGCGTTGTCGCAGGGTCGCTGGAGAATTTCGTGGGCGACATCTGACACTCCTGGACACTCCGGGGCTTCTGGACAGTCATCAGACTCCACAGGAGGTGCAGAAGGAGTTGAGGAGGAGTGTTAGCCTCCTGTACCCTGGGCCCCATGTGTTCCTCCTTGTTATTCAGATTGGGAGGTGCACTCGGGAGGAGAAGGAGGCGGTGCGGCAGATCAAACAAGCAATGGGTTCCCATGCTTTGAGTTTCTCTGTGGTGGTTTTTACCCATGGAGACCTTCTTGAAGAAGGGACATCCGTGAAGGATTGTCTGATAGACGAGTGCAAGGATCTGGTCGAGCTGGTGGCCGGATGTGGGGGCAGGTACTGTGTCTTCAACAACCAGAGCTACAAGAACAAGAACCAGGTGTCCGAGCTGCTTGCCTTAGTGGAGAGCATGATGCAGGAAAATGGAGCAGCGTTCTATGGCAGCAAGATGCTCGAGAAAGCAGAGGAGGATCTGGCTCAGGAGCTGCAAGAGGAATGGAGGCTGCTGAATGAGAAGGAGCAGCTGTTAAAAAAGAAGCAGGAGGCAGCAATAAAAGAGTTGTATGAAAAAAAGCTACAGATGGTTCAGGAAAAAAGCCAGTTGGATATGGAGGAGCTGAAGAAAAAACAGGTGCTGGAGAAGAAGAAGGAGGAGAAGCTGGCAAGAGAACGGGAGGAGGCCTTTAGACGATGTATGGAGGAGAATGATAAGAAGGAGAAGGAGAGGCAGATACAAGAGATGGTAA
The DNA here is from genome assembly GCF_008315115.2 of Sander lucioperca. Taxonomy (NCBI): domain Eukaryota; kingdom Metazoa; phylum Chordata; class Actinopteri; order Perciformes; family Percidae; genus Sander; species Sander lucioperca. Next base: position 26,416,816 of record NC_050176.1, read on the forward strand.
GAGTGATGTATATACATAAAGACGAGGAGGAGAAGAGGGAAGCTCTTCAAGAAAAGCTTGACCAGGTTATTAAAATGCTGGAGGAGCAGGAGGAGCAGGAGGAGAAAATGAGAAGAGCAATGGAGCAGAAGATCCAAAAGGATAGAGTGGAAAATGAAAAGAAGGAGAGAGAGAGGGAACTTCAGCAAATACAGAAAGAGCAGGCCATCAGGCAGAGGGAGGAAATGAAGAGAGATGCTTTGCAGAAAGAGCTGGATAAACTCAGCCAGAGCTTGGAGGAGCAGAGCAGGAAGGAGGAGGACAGGAAAAAGCAAATAGAGGACCTGCTCAGACGCAAGACGGAGGAGACCCAGCGAGAAAGGGACATTCAGATGGAGAATCAGAGAGCGGAGAAAATGAGAATCCTGGCCCTCCAGCAGGAGCTAAAACTCATCAGAATTAAAGTTGATAAACAAAAAGCGAGTGAAGAAACCCTCAAGAGACAGCTGGAGGAGAGCCTGCAGAGGGAGAGAGAAAAGTGTGACAAAGAAATGTCTGCCTTGAAAAAGCAGTGTGACGAGAAGTGTTCAGAGCCTTGCAACGAGACAATCAAGAAGACGTCTGCAGAAAAACACAGCACAGTGAAGACTGTGTCCGGATATGTGCAAGAAATGGGACTGGTGGGGCTGAACGTAGCTTTAGAGAGTGTTGCAGCTCCCTGCTGTATACAGTAACAACATGAAGATTTCTAAAATGGATCAATTATTGTATGTGTATGACCATACTACTACTAACTACCTATTATTCAGGAATGTAAAAGGTACAATATGTTGTGACTTTAATTATTATTATTATTATTATTATTATTATTATTATTATTATCATCATCATTATTATTATAATTATTATTATAATTATTATTATAATTATTATTATAATTATTATTATTATTATTATTATTATTATTATTATTATTATTATTATTATTATGATTCAACCATTAACTCACAGTTAGGAAAAGAAAGGAAATAAATATGAAAGCAATTTAATTTCAACAACATGGATTTAATTCCAGTGTGTCCTAAATCAGAAAATGCACAAAAATAATACAAACTCTTAAAAATGATGGAGATAATCTGATTATAAACTCCCTGTCCTCCTATTTGCTTTGGACTGTCTGTCTCTGTCACCATCATCTAAATCTGTATTCAAACAAAACCCTGTTGCCATTAATAAAGATCAAATATTGCTTGAGTGCTATTTTAGTGTCCTCACCCATGCTCAAATTCAGCTGTGCCATCTGGTTGTGTTCCCGGCCGAAAAGTCTGCTTTTATCCACAGCAGTCTGTGTCTTTGAGTATGTGTTGATGTGCACATGTGAGTGAGTGAGTGAGTGAGTGAGAGAGTGAGTGAGTTAGCGAGTGAGCGAGTGAGTGAGTGAAAGCTGTGGGAAGATTTGAACGGTTTACGGCATAACGCCAAGGGATCTGGATCCGGTTGCATTGTGAAATCCAATTGTGAAAAATAAACTTTTCTCATTACAAACAATAACAGAAGATGGAAATCATTTCAAAGCTGCATTGTGAAATCCATAAAATAATAAACTTTTCTCATTACAAACAATAACAGAAGATGGAAATCATTTCAAAAACGTTTTAACTATCTATGATTATTTGATTGTACCTATCTCATTATTCTGTGGCTAACAGCAAAACAGATCTGCGTCTGTCGCAAAGTGACGCATGCGCAACTCACATCTGCACTCGACTCACATCGGGCAGTGACAGGGAGTATTAAATTTAGAGTGCACTGTCATGGCGATATGTTGTCTAAACAATTCTGCCTAAAGGTAGCAGGTAGATGAGAGGCAAAGCTATACTATTACAATATACTGCCTTAGGTGAAACAAAACTTTAGTTTAGTTTGACATTTTGGAGAACACACTTATTTGCTTTTTTGCTGAGAGTTGGATGACACGATTAAGACTGTCTAGATGTCTGTACTGTAAATATGAAGCTAAAAACAGCTAGCAGCTGGTTAGCGTAGCAGGGGGAAACAGATACCCATGATGACAAGAAAGAGGAAGAGGAAGTTACCTTGGCTTAACCACAACATGTCGTTCACTCGCTTTTTGTACGGATCAAACAGACAACATAATGTGTTAATTTTTGCTGTTTAGAGGTGCTGATAGGCTAACAGATCCGGGCTAGCTTTCCCTATTTCCAGTCCTTACGCTAAGCTAAAATAAGATTAGATAAGCTAAGCTAACCAGCACCTTACTGTTTTCTTATTAACTGTGCAGACATGAGATTGGTGCCAATATTCTCATCTCGGCAAGAAAGTGGATAAAAGCATTTCCCAATATGTCAAACTATTTCTTAAAACCTGCAACAATAAATATTTTTTTTTAGCCACCTGGGGGTAGCGGAAACAAGTTATAAACACAACATTGACATACAGTATCATCACCTTTTAATTTGATATGGTGAAGTTGTAAGCAAACAGTTGCTTATTTACACATCTAGCAGATAGGGAGCAAAATTATTTTTCTGGTCATCTGGCAAATGAATGTCCAATATAGACTCTCTGTTACCTCTGTGTGTGGTCTCTACCAACTTCTGAAGGGAAATATCTGACTCATTAGCTGCTAAATACTCCACTATGTTCTCCAGCTAGTTGCTATATGTCTGTCTGTTGTTTGTTGTTGCAGACAGCTGCCTGCTGCTGCTGAAAACAACACTATGAAGAGCGGTGAGAGTAAACTAAAACAGTGAAGATGTGGACAGGACAGCTTAACAATGAGCTTAAACCTGCTAAAAGCTCTTTAAAGTTGAGGAGAGCTGCAGATTTGGGTGATAATTCTCTGAATAATTATCATTATACATACATTACATAATAAATTACCCCAAAATGCATTTGAATATGCAACTATTTAACTCTTTTGAATATATTCAATGTCAGTGAGCAGAAGTGCTACATTCAAAGAGAAGTATTTAAGGGCGTTTTCACACATGAAAGTCCGAACCAAGGTCTGGACCAAGGTTCATGTTTTTGTTACATTGTATAGATTTGATCCGGTAAGTTTTGGTTTCACGGCAGTTATGCAAGCGCACTAAAGATCTATACGTGACAAAACTACGTCCTGCTGTCATCACATACGTGAGCTGCGTCTCCAGATACTTATAATTGATTGGTTTGTAGACGGGCTTCCCCGTCCTCTCGTCTCCTCTCTCTGTGTCGGAGTTTTTTCAGCTGACTGCTGCTCTCCCCTACTGCCGCGGCTCTTTTTGTTTTGTTGTGATGTTGAGAAGCAAGACACTGGAACTTTCTGGAGAATTTATTCAGAGACAAACGGAAACCTACACTGTACATTTACTACCACTTAACCTACGGTGGCCGACAGGGGCAAATGCCCTGGAACTTAAGAAAACACACGCAAATAGACAAAACACAAGAAAATTAAGAAAACAACTTCATTAATTTGACAACACATGTGCAGCATTCAGCAAACGCACTGCAAATACACACAACACAACCAAATACATAAACGCGCTGCAAATACACACAACACAACCAAATACATAAACGCACTGCAAATACACACAACACAACCAAATAGATAAACGCACTGCAAATATGAAACGATGCAAAAAGAAAAGCACACCAACCCAGAAAACAAATGCAACAAAAAAACGCAGCATCCAGATTACACAACGGAAGTTCTCCAGGCTTCTAGAGGGAGCAGCTAGTGGAACAGCTGGATTTTCGACCTCACGGGGAGAGAGGGAGGGAGAGAGAGAGAGAGAGAGAGAGACTGCATAGACTGTAAATATTAAATCTATGTTTGAGATCTGTTTTCTCTCGTTTGGTGGGTGTGTCTCGGCTCAGGTCACAGGTGATACTCAATCAGCAGAGATGTCTGTAAACTCGTTTTTCGGGGTTTGCGTGCTTTTCTCTTTGCATTGTTTTTTATTTGCAGTGCGTTTATGTATTTGGTTGTGTTGTGGTATTTGCAGCGCGTTTGCTGAATGCTGCGCATGTGTTGTCAAATTAATGAAGTTGTTTTCTTAATTTGCTTGTGTTTTGTCTATTTGCGTGTGTTTTCTTAAGTTGCAGGGCGTTTGCCCCTGTCAGCCACCATACTTAACAAATAAACTGCTGATGTATTCTCTGCTCTGATAGCCGACAGCTGTCTGCTCTGAGCGCATTCACCGTCACTCTCACTCTCTCATGTAGCCTACACACTAAGCACCGAGCTATTCCTTAAAGGAGCTATTCCCCGGTCTTGTAACACAAGGAGAGCCTGCCAGAGCTTCTTCTATTTGGTCCGAAAGTCCGAACCATCCAAAAAATGCTTTCACACTGTAAACGAACCGGACCATGGTTCAGTTTGGTCCGGACCGAGACCACCTCTTTTGGTCGGACCAAAATTTGGTCTTTTGATCCGGACCGTGGTCCGGGGGAGGTTTCACACCTCTAATTTTGGTTCGGATCAAACTGAAAAGTCCGAAAGTCCCGACCAAATGAGGTATGTGTGAAAACGCCCTAAATCAGGAGAGACTTTGTTCCAAATACGCAAAGGTTTATTTGTACATATGCATAATATGAAATGTACACAGTCTTTAGAGATTAGACTCCATTCCTTTAAAGGGGTAGAGAAGCCAAGCCAAGGCATATCCCCCCGACGGAGTCTAGACACTGGTGGTGGTGGTGAAGGAGCCCGAAGACCAGACCGAAGGAGTCGACGGGAGCGGTCTGCTGGAGGATAACCCAGGGTGCCATGGGTGACGATGACTGGAGGTGGAAGGGGAAGAGGAGGGTTGCACACTTTGCCTAAAATAACAAACTGACAGCAGCAGAGAGAAGAACAGAACTAAAGCAGGGATGTCATGCTGTGATTGGCTCGTGAAATTCATGGCAAATTCTGATTGGTTTAACTGAAAAGTGAACGCCTCGAAACAGCTGATCAGTTTTAGCAAAAGAGAGAGATGGATGAAGTTTAGAAGTCTTCCTGAAAGAATTTACACTGAGCTTCAATTCTTTGAATCTGGAGAAAATCGTCATGTCTGTCCTGTCCGAAAGCCTCAGTCTTCACAAGACAGTCAGGAAGCACTATCTGTCTCTTGCCAGTGGTGCAGAGTGCCAGGTGACGTACATTTGGATTGATGAAGCAGGAGAAAAGCTACAATGTAAAACCAGGACTCTGAACAAAGAACCAACAGAACTCAGAGGTACAGTAGACTAAAAAAATGGACACTGACTGTCACGTATGGTCATGTAGTTATTTTTTAAAGGGCTTTAGTTAGCATTGTTGATGTCTTTTACAATCCATGGATATTATGCCTGATGTGTTGCTGTTTCAGATATTCCAGAATGGACTGCGGTCTGGCTTGATTGTGGGACTTTAATCGAAGTCACTTTGGTCCCGGTGAAAATGTTTCGAGATCCTTTCATTCTTGACCCCAATAAACTGGTGCTGTGTGAAGTGGTTGACAGCAACTGTGTGCCCAAAGGTAACATAGAACTCAACAGTGTCATACATGTACAATATATACAGAGGTCCCTAAGAGGCCCATAGTTTAGATGTACCTGATTTAAAAAATTTGTTTTTACTTTTTCCACACAGGAAGTAATCAGCGTTCACAATGTGCTAAAGTCATGGAGGCAGTAAGAGAATTTCAGCCCTGGTTCGGGATGGAACAGGAGTACACACTGTTTGGTTTGGATGGACAGCCCTTTGGTTGGCTTCCTCAGGGATGCCCAGCAATAGGTGTGATTAAAAATAGATATTTGAATGTCGGATTGAACTACAAAAACATACTGTTTATTGAAAGTATTACAAAGAAATGTGCAATTTATTTTTATAGTTTGAAATGTAGTATGTAATAGTTGCAGTAACAGTTGAAATTCCTATAGTGATTTTAATTGTAACTGTTTTCTCACCAAATGTTTTGTGTGTGGGTTTATTTCTTAGCAAATTGTGCTGTGGGCATTGACAAAGTGTTTGGGAGAGACATTTGTAACTGTCACTATAAAGCCTGTCTGTATGCTGGTGTAAGGATCTGTGGCACAAATGCAGAAGCATTAGCCTCCCAGGTATGAACAGCTTGTCTGACTGGTTTTGAACTGTTTGATCACCAAATTTGCTAATAGAATAGTAAAATTGTAGCTCGTACATGTGAGTTGAGATGAGGTTAAACTCTGTTACTGAGGGAAATGAAATAAATAAATATTTATATAGTAGGAGTAGTAGTATGTGTGTATATATATATCTATATATATATATATATAGTAGTAGTCAGTTTCATATGACACAGTAAAACATTACTTAATTGAATGTATGTTTGTCTAGCAGTAAAGATACATACAGTACCATATAAGTGCAACGTCACTGGTTTGATTTTCCCTATCTCTGTCTCCCCCCATATTTCCTGTAAATCTACATGATATCTGCCAAATAAATACATTACTTCAAGGTCACATACAATCTTTTACAAATGACTCTTATAAATGTGATGTGTGTTTTTGTCTAATTAGTGGGAGTTCCAGGTCGGCCCATGTGAGGGGATTGAAATGGGGGATGATCTGTGGATGGCCCGCTACATTTTGCACCGTGTCTGTGAAGACTTTGGAGTTGTTGCCTCCTTGGATCCTAATCCCATCAAGTGCAACAATGGTACAGCAGGCTGTCACACCAACTTCAGCACCAAGGAGATGAGGAGCCCAGGGGGACTTCAGTAAGCTTAGACCACTGAGTGACACACGCCCAATAACCAAAATACACATATCCTGTACTCCCAGTGGACAGCAAATAGGCATTTAAAATGCAAAGATAAAATATGTTCTTTGTGAATTTGCAGGTACATTAAAGATGCAATCAAAAGGCTGAGCAAGCGTCACTCTCAGCACCTCCGTGTTTACGATGCACACGATGGCGCTGACAACATGAGTCGCCTCACCAGTCAACTCTCTACCTCCAGTTACAATGACTTCTCTACAGCAATAGCCTCTCGTTCTGTTAGTGTTCGCATCCCTGGCCACGTCAGTCAGATGGGCTGTGGGTACTTTGAGGACAGACGTCCTGCTGCCAACTGTGACCCTTACACTGTGATGAGAGCTTTGGTTGAAACCTGTCTGCTGGAAACTCCTGTGGAAGATGATGATGTGCAATAATATATTGCCAACTCACGTGCCTTTGTGAAATTTAAAATTAATCTGACTCATGTGCAAGTCCAAATGCAGAATATTTGTGTTGCATAAATGATGTGAAACATTAAAGGTACATTATAAATTAAGCTGACATCAGGCCTGCTTTGTCCTGCAGAAACATGCTAGGTCTAGTCAAGTTTATTTGTACACTTTTTCACCAGGAAACTTGAAAATGGAAATGTAAAGCAAACACAGTTCCTTAATGGAAAACAGACTGTTACTGTTAGTATATAACTGGCTCAAAGAATACATGGACTTAGTAGGAATGGAGTAATTCATGGAAAAATAGCAATTACAAAAGTTGAAATACAAAATACTGTATGGCAAGCAGTTTATAATGCGACAACAGATTTATCATAGGTAATAGGTTCAGGGAATGGGTCTAGTGAAATGAGTCAAATAAAATAATGCCTATTAAAAAAGCAGACATCTAAGAATATCTATTGTTCACAATAAGTCCAATGTACCAGGTGAATGGTAGAGAGTCAGGGAAGTGAGGCATGATGGACAACATCATCTTGGATGACTTCTCATTTGTTAAATTAGCCCTTTTAGCTCCTCTTTTCTCAACTACACATCCATGTGACATTTATATTTAGTTAACTTTAGATAAATATATAAACAGATGTGTTTGCCAATATACAGTTCAGTGGTTCTTCTTCAGTTCTAATATCCGTTTTATTTATTTACTCCTTAAAAAAGTATTCGCGTGTATTTGTATTCTTTCTTATCTCAGTATTTGCCTGATTTTATTTAGTCACAGTGCTGAAATGTAAAGCATTCTGTATCTTTGTTATGAAGGGTGCTGTATAAATAAAAATGATTCATTACTGTAGTCTGATGTCGCCCTGTTAACAACGCGTATTTACGCAGCTCAGTCCTTTATTCTAATAGAACCTCTAATGGTACATTGAGTGGAAAGGACAAATAGGACAAAGACACTGGAATATTAAACAGTAATGGTGAATGAAAGTAAATTAACATAGAAATAATTTAAAATTGCTTGACATGTTTGTCTTTGCTCAGATGTCAAACTTATCTCAGCGCTGCGCGTCACTGAGCTGTGTTGTCAGCAGTGAGTACCAGCTGGTGCTGCATGTGGTCCCCAGTAAATCTGCTCTGCGCACGGAGCAGCAACACAGATCAGTCCGACTGGAGATAAACGCGCGCTCTCTACTATTGCTTTTGTTTGTTTGGATTTCTTGTCCTTTTAGTTTGACAAATGGCCGAGCACTGGAAGAGGCAATGAATAACACAACCGGCTTTGCGCTGGTCGAAGCCGGCAGCCGGGAGGAGTTACCGGCGCACCGAGCTTTAACGGGCTGCGTCCTGGCGCTGCTTATCATTTGGACGCTTTTTGGCAACTTCACGGTGTGCGCAGCAGTTTATCGCTTCCGGCACCTGCGCGCCAAAGTAACCAACATCTTCATCGTGTCCCTGGCTCTGTCGGACCTCCTGGTCGCCGTGCTGGTGATGCCGTGGAAAGCTGTGGCTGAGGTGGCTGGTTACTGGCCGTTTGGAGGGTTCTGTAAAACCTGGCTGGCATGCGACATCATGTGCTCCACGGCCTCCATTCTCAACCTGTGCCTCATTAGTGTGGACCGATACTGGGCCATCTCCAGCCCTTTCCTCTATGAGAGGAGTATGAACAAGAAGGTGGCCTCTGTTATGATCGGTGTGACCTGGGCAGTCTCCCTTGCCATCTCTTTCGTCCCCGTGCAGCTGAACTGGCACCGTGCGGAGATGGGTGATCCACATGGGGAGGATTTGGCGCTTCTCGGTGTTGATGGGAACTGTGACTCCAGCCTGAGCCGCACATACGCCATCTCCTCGTCCCTCATCAGTTTCTACATCCCCGTGGCTATCATGATTGTCACATACACTCGCATCTACCGGATAGCCCAGATGCAGATCCGGATGATATCCTCTCTGGAGCGGGCGGCGGAGCACGCGCAGAGTTGCCGCTCCAACGTACCTGAACTTTGTCCTCACCGGTTCACGAAAATCGGTGCCAACTCACATCAGCCTCATATCAGTCTTCATCCTGATTCTCAGCGCTCCAATCAGTCACACCGGGAGCTCAGAGTCTCCATCAGAAAAGAGACGAAAGTCCTCAAAACTCTGAGCATCATTATGGGTGTTTTTGTCTGCTGCTGGTTGCCATTCTTTGTCCTGAACTGCGCTCTGCCCTTCTGTACCGGACCAGAGGACCAGCGGGGGCCATACTGCGTCAGCGAAAAAACCTTTGATGTCTTTGTGTGGATCGGCTGGAGCAATTCGTCCCTCAACCCGGTCATCTATGCGTTTAACACGGACTTCAGAGACGCCTTCCTGCGCTTGTTGCGCTGCCGCGGACGAGGCTGCTGCGCAGCGGTGAGCGCAGCGGTGGAGACGGTGATGGCGAGCAACGAGGCCGGAAACCTAAAGCAGGAGAGCCCACTGAAACTGGACGTCTCCTGTGCCATGAATACCAGGGGAAGCGAGGACAGCGGGAACACAACGGTAACTGTGTTTTATCACAGAGCGACTTCCTTGGAGCAGGTCACGGACACTGAGGAAAGTAACGACAAAGACAGACTGACGCAGATACCAATATAAGTGACACCATTTGCAAAGGACCAGGAAAAATATGCAAAGAAGGTGGATAGTGTGCCATCCGACCCCAGTAGGCCTATAGTACAGGGGCGGGAAAGCATTTAAGCACAGCGAATTTACTCCCAGATCTTTAACATCTATGTGTACAAAAAGCAGCTGCATGTAGACTAAGATGTTCCACCTTAGGAGATCTGATGATGACAAAATAACAAAATAACAGAAAAACTGTGTTTTCATGAGCATGGTACATCTCTGGGAATAATTATGTTGGAGCTGTACTTTTTTTAATGGTGTGTGGGCTACATACTGCATAGCTCATTTTTGTTCACATGATGTTTACCCAACAAAGACTTTGTAGTCTAGTAGCCTAGTAATGTATTGCATTTTTGGGAAAAATTCATTGAAAGGACTACTTCTCTATCAGCAAGATTACATAAAATAGAAGAGGTGACTGGGGTTTGCAATATTTTTTTCTGCAGTTAAATCGATTTAAAAAGAAACTCAGAAGGAAATAAGTAATTTCCTTTTTTCACCATGGCACTTATTTGAGTCCTTTTCTAAAAAACAGCTATACATGCCAAAACAAAACAGTAAGGCAGACACTTGATTAGTTCAAAGTCTTGAATCAAGTTGGGATAGGTGTGATCATCTCTCCCCTCATTCATTTAGTTTTAGATTAGAATTTATCTTGTACATGGATGATAAAACACCTTAAAATCAAATGGTGAAGTAATATGACACATTTCAAATGTATTTTCAGATTAATGGTTACCACAAACAAGTCAAATATCGCACCCATTTTACTGCGAAAACACTGACATATTTAACACTGAGGATGGGTATTGTTGGCTTCCATTCAAGGCCTTTCTCCATCATGGAGAGACAGGTCAGGATTTCTCTGAATCTCTAAAAATGGGATTATGTAACTAACTCACATTAGCACCTGTCAGCTGTGCATCTTGTATGGATGCACTGTGCACTCTGTTTCCCCTTTCTATCCCCTGGAAGAAGCAAACATGAATAATTTGTAAAGGTTGTTCCTGTGAAAGATGCCCTGACCAGTGAGAATACAGAAGCTTTTTACAGTGACAACTGTGCTCCATGATGAACTCTCTGCAGATTAACATCTGTTCATTTTTGTTTAATGAGACACCCTTGTTAGTGTTAAATATGAAAGCGGGTGTTACAGCCTCAAGGAGGTACAAACCTTAATGGAGCCAACAAGATCCCATCCTAAGCAAATATGTTGGTGGTTGTGATTAAATTACAGGATTCTCCCCCCCCCACACACACACACTTTATTACTGAGAGTTAGATGAGAAGATTGATACCACTCTCAGACATAAGCGGTATGGATTTTCTTATCTAACTGCAAGAGAATAATTGTGTTTCCCAAAAATGTCAAAATATTCCTTTAAAGTACACCACATCTTATGGATCAGTGCAATAACTGATAGATAGTCTTCATTTCCAATTTCACTGAAAATGTATGCAGTTATCACATGTATTGTCTCTATTAGGCACCAGTGATAACATATTTGTGTTTATTCGGATTATGCAGGAGTGAGAAAACACAGAGATGGTACAGGATGCTGTATAACTGTTTGCAGAGGGGAAGCGTGTGCAGACTTTTGCTATTCGCTGTGTAATGGGCATGTAACCTACATAGGACATCCATCAGCTGTAGGCTTCTCTAACTAATGTAAGAATAGTCACCATACCAAAGAGGATTAATAAAACATAGGTCAAATACATTTTTAAAAATGTGTCTCCCTTTGCAGTCGTTGCATGCAGGTTACTGAGTGAGAAAAGTCATTACAGGCCTGCCTGAAGTGTAGTGAATGGGGTCCTTTCTCTGAGGAATGATAACGTGATTACATCTGTTAATAATGACTGACTAATGGCTGTCCTTGTTTTTACTCTTCCTTCGTTTCATTCTGATATCACACGAAAAGGACCTCGAAGTAGGTTGTGTTCGTCAAGGGGAACTTTTAATGGGCCACAGCCGCCCACCTTGAATGTGTGAGAGTTAAATTAGTCATCGAGGCTGCAGGCAGGACAGAAAGATAGAGTTTCAGAAGGAGCTGTTAATCGATTTGTGTACTTCCGGTGACATCCAGCAAAGGTAATGTAACTACTGGTCTAAAGCCTCAGCATACCGTATGAAGAGTTTTTGAACACTTCCCATTATAATATGCATAAATATTGACTGGTGGATTAGCTTTGACTTGTCTTTTCTCCTCTGATCCAGCTTGCAAAGTCTTTCTGTCCAAAATACCTTATAATTCCTTTCAGTCTCTTTGGGGAAATTGGATCAGCAAGTAGGCACTGCAGACTCTGACCCTGGTTTGATTTCCAGTCCCAGTATTTTTGACATACTGTGACTTTTTTATCACATTTTTTGACATACTAAACTGACTTTTTAATGCATTTTTTGGACATACTATATTATGACTGTTTTCAACTTACTTTATTTCGTAGAACAGTGGGTCAGTGGTTTCCACCGCTCCAACAAGCACCAACAGGTAGACACTGCAGACTCTGACCCAGGTTCAATTCCCAGTCTGTGCTGGGCCTTTTTTTATAGAGTTTGCATGTTCTTCCAGACTTTTTCTGGCATTCTATTTGACTTTTTTTATGACTTTTTTCGACATACTAAACTATGACTTTTTCATCACTTTGTCGACATGCTATACTATGACTTTTTCATCATGTTTTTGACATACTATGCTATCACTTTTTTATGGTTCTTTTTGACATACTATACTATCACTTTTTTTTACCAATATTTTTTGTCATACTATACCATGAATTTTTTTTTAAGATAATTTTTTGGGCTTTTCCGCCTTTTGTAATTGATAGGACAGCTAGGTGAGAAAGGGGTAAGACATGTAAGAAAGCGTCGCATATTGGAGTCGAACCCTGGACCTCTGCATCGAGGTATAAACCTCTCAGTATACGTGCGCCAACTCTACCCACTGACCCAACCTGGCCACATATACCATGAATTGTTCATTACTTTTTTCTTGACCAGACTTTTTCTGGCATTCTATTTGACTTTTTTATGACTTTTTTTTGACATACTCTACTATGACTTTTTCATTACTTTTTCGTCATGCTATACTATGACTTTTTCATCACGTTTTTGACATACTATGCTATCACTTTTTTATGGTTCTTTTTGACATACTATACTATCACTTTTTTCACCATACTATACTATGAGTTTTTATCTCTTTTTTGACATACTATTCTATTACTTTTTTTTACCAATTGTTTTTGTCATACTCTACCATGACTTTTTCATTAGTTTTTATTTGTTTTTTATTACTTTTTTGTTGTTTATGAGTTATTTGGTGGGATGATGGCTAGCACCAGAAAGTGGGCACTGCAGACTCTCACCCAGGTTTGATTCCCAGACCGGACTGGTTTGCATGTTCTATGACTTTTTATCATGTTATTCAATATGCTATACCATTACTTTTAGATGACTTTTTTCAACACACCTACTATGACTTTTAAACATGCTATACTATGGGTTTTCTTTTTTTTAAACTTAAAATATTCCACTTTTATTTAATACTTTTTATTGTCACTCTTAGAACAAACTACACACAGAAATACACACACATGGAGTGGAACTGGCACATCTCCAGCTACCAGTCCACACTCCACACTTTGGTCCGTATGGGGACTTGAACCACGACGCTCCGGTTCCTAACCCTAGTCAATTTAGTGAAATCAAGTTAATTATATATTTCACTTATAGTATACAGCTACAGAGGTTATGTGGATGTGTATGTGTAAAGCAGTTGAATTATTAGTGAACGCCTCTTACAGTGTCCGTCTAACCTCTAAAAATAGATAGAGAGAGACACACAAAGAGAAAAATAGAAGTCATGGTTTGTGTCTTACTGGTCACAAAAATGTCCTGATACATTTAAGAGGAAAGTTAAATCCAGTGCAAATCAGAATCACTAAGTTGTAAAAGACGATTTGAATTTAATACAATAACACAAAAAGCTGAGAAATAAAAATCACATTATGATTGGTCAAATGAGGACATTCCAGTGGTGAAAGTAACTAAGTACATTCATGCAAGTGCTGTACTTAAGTACAATTTTCACCAGCTAGTATATAAATAAATTAAAATTAGTTTAGAGTTTAGATTACACTTTAATGTAATCCAGTAATATATATTGTTCTAAAAATGGCTGCGTAATGAGTACTTTTACTTTTGATACTGTACTTCAAGGATGCTAGCTACTACTTTTGTACTTTTATTTAAGTAAAGTTTTGAATGCACGGTTTTTACTTGTAACTAACTACTATTTGTAAGGAGTGTTTCTGCACTGTGGTATTGCTGATTTTTACTTAAGTAAAAGATCTGAGTTATTCTTTACCTCCTTGATTACAAAAGAGGAGAGCATGTTGTTTTGAAGAGTCCAAAATTTCGCAACAGTAAAAATAACATCCAACCACAGTAGTTAATGTTTAACTGGCTGTCAGCTCGGCTAAAACTGTAAACTTTGCTCTCACAAGAGTCACACAACCATGACAAATATACAGTTTATGCCTCATAGTCTATCAATTAAAAAAAAAAATCCTGTTACAACTGCAAAGTGGAGGTCTTTCAACCCAGGACAGAATTTACATCACAAGTGAATTTGCAGTTTTATTGAGGAAACGGCTAAGATTTACTAATCTTTGTTCCGGTTTTTGATGAAAATTTTCAGTCAAGACGGTAAGAACTGTTTCTTTACAGTCCCTGAATGTTGTCTCTGTTGCTTTACTGACTAGAAATGACACTTGCACATATACTTATGTATTTCAGGCTTTCAGAAAATAGTCCAGCAATTATGGAAATCTTCTACTATTTTTGAAATTCATCTTTATTTTACTGCTTTTGGTTTTAATTTTCACATTTACATCAAAACTACTCAAAGTTCAGCTTCATTTCACACTTGATTTGGTATTCATAAATATATGAGGCAAAGAGGCTTAGCTGTGTTGTCAGCAAGGAACAAAACTTATAATTTTCTAACTTGTTGGACCCACAGAATATTTTTATTATTAAAATATAAGAATATTACAACCCACTGTATTGTATTAATTATAGCTCTATCATGTAATGTAAGTATCTATAATGGGAGATCTATATCAAACTGTTTGAGTATAAGAGATTTTGGAGATTGATGAGAAAGTTGCATGTACAAGTATGAATATGACATTAAGTTTTCTCATAGAAATATTGTTTGACATGATCTATTAGTGTTTGGATATCATTTTAATAGTGGGTGTAATTGTTGTTTACAGTAAAAGTAACGTTAGTGGATAAATTGTCAAATATTCAGCTTCATTCTAAGTATTAGTAACCTAGTAGGCTAGCAGTACGATTGCTGACCAAACCCACCGTAATACCGATGGTTCAATTGTATGAGAAACAATATCCACTTTTATATGAATAGTGTCATACATTTGAAAAATGCATTGGGAATCGATTAAGGGGTACGTGAGTTCATCTGACAGGGCTGTGGGGGTACCTCAGACCTAAAAGGTTGGGAACCACTGGTGTAAGGAATAACACATGGCATCTTCCAATTTTTTAAATATATTTATGTTTCTTTACAGCAATGTTACACCACACAGTTTCACTTTTAGTGGTTTTGGTGTCAGTGGATCATGTATCCTTTGCTAAGCATACATCCCTTTCCCTTTTTGAAGCTGATTATTCTTCAGTAACAGGTAAAGGAAATACAAAACACACATATGTACACATTCCTATTATGCTTTTGCAGTACTTTCCCACAGCACTGCTGTCTCCTTTTCATATTTTAACAAATTTGACTTAATTTTCAGTAAATGAGAAGCACACCGTCACAGAAGCCACAGAGGATGTTAAGAAGACTCAAACCCTCACAATGACAAACTTTGATCATTTGGACAAATTAAGGAAGAGGTCCACATATGTTGCAAGGAGCTGTAAAGAGACCAGGGACAGATATAATGAACAAGAAGGTGTTTCTTCTGACAATACTTTTAAACTTAACAAATGTTATTGATCAACATTCTTTCATTACAGTTAGTCAAAGTGTTGCTACCCTCTGAAAATAAAGACTTTTTTATATTAACACTAAGTGTAATATTTCCAGATGGGTTGTACTACCTGACCACTGCTAATGGCATGGTCTATCAGACCTTTTGTGATATGACCACTGCGGGAGGCGGCTGGACGCTGGTGGCGAGCGTCCATGAGAACAGTATTTACGGAAGGTGCACAGTGGGCGATCGCTGGTCGAGCCAGCAGGGCAACAATGCTGAACTTCCAGATGGAGACGGGAACTGGTCCAACAGAAACACCTTTGGAGCAGCAGAGGGCGCCACCTCGGATGATTTTAAGGTACAACTTGATGATGTGGTGGAAAGTAACAGTAAAAGTGCATTTACACTGTACTGCATTTAAGTAAAAATGTTCAGGTACTTTTGCATCTATTTTTCTACTTTCTACTTCAACTCCAGTACAATTCAGATGGAAATATGTTACTAGTTAATTTCAGATTTAAATTATAAAATACAACAAATCGTGTCTAGACATCTCAAACATGACAACACTAGTCAAGTCAAGTCAAGTTTATTTATATAGCACATTTAAAACAACCAAAGTTGACCAAAGTACTGTACAAATTGAAAATGAATAAAAAAAATAATAAAAAAAAAATAAAGCAAGAAATGCATGAAATACAGTACAATATCATCTCAAGATGCTACAAACCTCTAAGATCAACCAAAGGGCTTTGAGAACAAATATGTCTTGAGATGTGTTTTAAAACTGTCAATGGAGGGGGAACATCTGAGACAAAGTGGGAGACTATTCCAAAGCTTTGGAGCTGCCACAGAAAAGGCAAGATCTCCCTTACCCACTAACCTCGATCTAGGAACAGTTAAAAATAATTGATTCGCGGATCTAAGAGGCCTGGAATTGGAGTAGGGGCTGAGGAGTTCTGAAATATAGTGAGGAGCCTGACCACGAATGGCTTTAAAAACAAATAAAAGAATCTTAAAATCAATCCTGTATTTAATAGGTAGCCAATGCAGGCATGCCAGAATCGGTGTGATGCTTTCTCTTTTCCTTGTGCCAGTCAGAAGTCTTGCTGCAGCATTTTGCACCAGCTGTAGGCGAGACAAAGAGGAATGGCCAATACCCAGATACAGTGAGTTGCAATAATCAAGCCTGGAGGAGATTAATGCAATGGTGACAGTCTTCATGTCATCAGAAGACAGGATGGTCTTCAGTTTGGCAATATTCCGGAGTTGAAAAAAGCAACTTTTCACCATGGAATTGATCTGTTTCTCAAAGCGAAGTGATGAATCAAAGATGACACTGAGATTCCTTGCATGGACGTGAAGGTTAAGAGACAGCGGACCCAGGTGGCTAGCTATGCTTGCTGTGGTGATTGGGGGACCAAGAAGAATCACCTCTGTTTTAGAGTCATTCAGCTGTAAGTAGTTTTTGGCCATCCAGCATTTCACATCCTGGAGGCAGTTAAGAATGGATGTAATCGAGTTTGAATCCCCCAGATTTAACGGCAAATAGATTTGTGTATCATCGGCATAGCAGTGGAAAGAGACATTGTGTTGGTGGAATATATTGCCCAAAGGGAGCATATACAGAGCAAATAAAATAGGTCCCAAAATGGAACCCTGAGGTACTCCACAAGTAATAGGGGCTGTGGAGGAGTAAAGGCTGCCAATGTTAACAGAGAACTCCTATCGGCTAAATAGGAGGCAAACCACTTGAGGGCAGTGCCCTGGATGCCAACCTGGTCCTCAAGACGATTTAATAAAATATTGTGATCCACTGTATCAAATGCTGCACTAAGGTCTAACAGAATTAGGATGGCACATTTTCCACAGTCTAAAGCCAGTAGCAGGTCATTTGAAACTTTAAGAAGGGCAGATTCTGTACTGTGCCGAGCCCTGAACCCAGATTGAAATTTTTCCATGATGTTGTTATTATCTAAATGAGACAATAGCTGAGCATAAACAGTTTTCTCCAATACTTTAGACAGGAAGGGAAGCTTGGAAATGGGACGGAAATTATTTAAATCTGATTTGTCGTGGTTCGGTTTTTTAATAAGAGGATGAACTATTGCATGTTTAAAAATAGATGGGACAGTTCCATTGGCAAGACTGCTGTTTATAATAAGGGAAATTGTGGGACCTAAATCTATTTACTTTTTGGGAAACTTAAAGACCCTGCATACTCACACAGGTGTTTTTGATTACTCTGGATAATTATACCCCTCAAGTTAAAATTGGGAGGAGCTATGCAGGGAATTATGTGATATTACCAAACTAACTGAACCAATACATGTAACTTTCACAGAATCCAGGTTACTATGATATAGTAGCAGAGGACATGTCTGTGTGGCACGTTCCCAACAACTTTCCACTGGAACACTGGAAGCTGTCAGCCATCCTCCGCTACCACACTGACAACCACTTCCTCCACCTGTATGGAGGGAACCTCTTTCAGCTCTTCAAGGTAATGTGAAGCTATGTTAAATTACTGTGGTAGAAAGTTAATAAGGCCATTTATTCAAGTACTGTACTTAAATAGGTACTTGTACTTGAGTATTTCTATTTTCTAAATATTGTACTTTTTACTCCACTACATATATTTCACAGCGGGAGTTACTAGTTACTTTGCAGATTCAAATTAGTAATACAAAATATATTTAACATATAAATGTTATATACATGGGCTACCTGGCAGTATACATTTGTTAAAATTAGCTCCACCTTTACCAGCTGCAACATTTAAGTGATCCTTACACATAACTGCATTACCAAATATACAATATAATCTATTCTGAAGTAGACCATTCTGCATAATGAGTACTTTTACTTTTGGTACTTTAGTACATATTTTGATTGTAATACTTTTGTAGGCTACTTTTTAAGGTTAAAGGTATAGACTTTGTAACAGATAACACCCGACTGTACGCGGGGGCTAACAGTCACCCTCCGCGGAATCCATAAGGCTACATGGAGCGTAACAATTTGAGATTATTACAGTATCCCACTTATTCTATGGCCACTTGCCAACAAAATGACATATGTAACATACACATACATTCAATATAATTTCGAGGCAACATCCAGCTAAACAGGAAGGGGTTCACAAAATGTTGGTCGAATTAAAAAAAAATCCTGAAAAGATTATGCTGTGTTCCAGGGGCGTCGGACTGGGAGGAAAAAGGGGACTGAGCACCCAAGGCCCTCATGTGAGGAGGGCCCAAGAAGATGCTAGAATATATAGCTGTGGATGAGGGGAGGGGCCCATAGAAAATGCCTTTCTACAGGGCCCAGAATTTTGTGCTCCGCCCCTGCTGTGTTCACACCAAACACATTACTCACGCAAGTTTGGCCGCAGGATAAATTGTGTTTATTCTAGGGCTGTCAAAATAAGGTGTTAATTTCTATTAATTAATCTGAGAAAAAATAACGCGTTAAAAAAAATAACGCAGATTAATCCATTCCATATTGACGTTTGACCCGGAGCCGTTCTAGCCACCATTGGACTGTAAAATGAAGGAGGGAGACGAGAATGTGCTGCCTGGATCATTAACTGGAACATTTACTTGTAAAAATCTTCTTCCTGCCAACCCTGGCTACTGAAATCTGGTGCCATTGATATGTCTGGGCTTCTCTCTGATGCTCTGAAACAGACGACACAGGCAACACAAACACCACTGCATGTGACGCTAGTTAACACTATACTCGACAGCAGCTAACGTTAGCCTACCACTAGCTAGCAGCTGGATTAAACACGGTTAAAATGCTGACAGCTAACGCTAAACGGTGTAAAGTTTGACTGTGTTTTACTGTAGAGGATTCAACACCGGGGTGTAACAATCTGCAGCTGCCATCGGAAAAACAACACAGACGGTGCGTTCAATGAAGCTGGTAAACTACAGCATCATGGTGCATTTGGAGTTATTGTAAATGTCCTTTTCCCATCTGGTGGTTGTTTTTGGCGTTCAACAGCAATTTACTAGTGAAATAATGTATTGTTATTGTTATACATTATTATTAAATAATTTCATTTTGACCATATGGCCTTAGCAATAAACAAGCCGTTCTTTAATGTCACCGACCTTTTTTTTTCTTTTCTTTTTTTACTTTCTTAAAAAGTATCGGTTCAGGCACCGTTAATTATGTATGCGATTCATTTCGATTAATTAATCACAGAGTATGTAATTAATTAGATAAAATGTTTTAATCGATTGACAGCCCTAGTTTATTCACATTACTCGCGCAACACGGATCGGAGAAGAGGAGGTGCTTTTCCGTCATCAACCTTGGCCAAAATAACTACTATTGCTGCTTTGTACCAGTTGTGGATGTCCCAGATACGTAAAAACCGACAACACCGTCGTGTCTGGGTTCACAACATCATCCAGAGGCGCACACAGCTTGGTGAATTTTACCGCCCACAGAAAGCTACAATCATTTCCTCCACTTCTGATTCAACTACTTTATGTGCACTGACATGTTTTCGTGACACAGTGGCACACACATTTTTATCTGTGCGAAATTCGTGTCTTTGCATTGACTTTGTAAGTAATCGCGCTTTGAACACACAATTAGAAATTTACGTTACGGTTTGGATGCCCAGATTCACACAAATCAAACACATTTCTTATGTAATTTCCGTGGTTGTCATTAAGAAGCTATTTATCCTTTTATTGTGGTTGTTGGTGGTGGTTACACAAATAACCCCTGCCCCAAGCTCTTGGAATGGGAGATATAACTAGTTGTCTAGACATCAGGGTCAGTGTCTATATGGAGAGACCTGACATGATCTAGGAAGGGTTGCCAGATTTTACGGAATTTCCCTTCTGAGAAACGAAAGGAATATAAAATTTTCTCCAATTTCATAAAATGAAGCGCATCCTTTATCCATTGAGAGCGAGAGGGGGGACAAGGGCTTTTCCACCGCAAGAGAATGGCATGCCTTGCTAGCAGTGTGAGAAAGGCAACAAGCTCAGCAAAACAGGGCGGCAGTGAAAGGCCAATAGGTAGGACACCAAACAGGGCGATGTGTGTGGTAATGGTGAGGGGTGAATGTTGGCAGATGTGATGGCTGAGAGGGAGTCAAAAACACATGACCAGAAAGAGCAAGGGTGGGGCAAAACCAGAACATGTGACACTGTTGCTTACTTTAACTACAGTTTATTTTATATGGAACTGCAATCAAATGTCATAGGTTACTAAAAGTTAATTAGCACTTTCCAGCCAATCAGAATTAAGAACTCTCAGTGGCCATGGTATATGACAATAAAACATTCTTCCAGCAATATCCAGTGAGATACAACGTTGGCTCCTGCAGCAACAGAGGGCCAGCTATTCCCATTGTGTACGACCACGGAGACAGAGAGTCGACCAGAATGTTATATGGACCCAATCCTAGAGGTAAACAGCTCCTGTAGAAGGAGGGAAAGGGAGATCATATAGAGCTTTCTCACCATTATGGATATGTGTGGATATCAATCTGGATTGGTGCTTAATTCATTCATTCATAATTTACTAATTCTATCACATTTTCCAAAATAGTTAGGCTACTGTATAAATTTACTACAAAAACAAAGTGATTAAATATTCAATTAACTTTTTAAGGTAAAGGGTTGTCCTTCAATTATGAAATGGTTAAGAAATCAACTAAACTAAATTCATTGTGCTGTAATCAAGTTGTGTTCTTTTTGTTTATATGAAAGGGGAGTTTGAAGCAGGTTTCATCACATTTAGAGCAATAAACAATGAACGTGCAGCCATGGCTATCTGCTCCGGGGTCAAGCCGATCACTGGATGCAACACTGAACACGTGAGGCCATCATCGCACTTCTGCTGTCTTTCAAAAAACACAGCAAATTAAACAGTGTAATAATACGGTTGTTATTGTGTGCGTGTGTCTGTGTCTCCAGTACTGTATAGGAGGAGGTGGATATTTCTACCCTGAGCAGTGTGGGGACTTCCCATCATTTGACTGGGACAGACTGGGAAGGGAGCAAGGCTGGAGCGCTTCCAAAGAGATGACTGAGTCTGCTGTTTTACTGTTCTACCGCTAAGAGGGTTATTTGTAGCCTACATGTAGTTTATGATGGATTAAACATTTGAGTATTATGGCATGTCAGTCTAGTCAACCATCACAGTTGTAGCCAAATAAATTTCAGTTCAGGTGAAGTCAGATTAATTTGTAAAGCTCCTAATCACATTGTGTCTAAATTTACATAGCAGGAGCCTTGGGTTTCTGCTTGTGTTGTTGTTCATAAAGAAGATCTAATATTACAGTAAACAGTCTTTTGTAATTAAGTCACACACCAGCAGATGGCTTTATAAAACTGCATATTAAAATAAAATATTAAATTCTGGTGTTTTTTTGAGTATTTATTGAGAGAAAATGCTACAAAGGTCTCCAGCGGGACATCTTAACCTTCAACCTAAGGTATTTGAGTTGAGTGTCTTTGTCTCCTGTGCATTTTCAGCTGCTTAAAGGCTTTTTTATGCTTCTGCGTCAACTCTTCGCCGTAGCTATGACGTTGTGACCCTTTCGGAGTTCTGCGTCGGGGTTGCTTTGCATCGCGGTGCATTTCACCGCCATAACGCTAGGGGGTGATACAACCTGATCTCAGAATTCCGTGAAATTAACACGGCCCCTTAACTCAAAATCTGTGGCAGTTTCACGGAATCGGCGAAAATTCCGTGATGGGCCCCCAGAACAATTCCGTGAAATTAACACGGCCCCTTAAAATTCCGTGATGGGCCCGTGAAAGAATTCCGTGAAATGAACACGGCCCCTTAAGTTAAGGAAAAGGTTGTGGCGGGACAACGGGACAGTTGGGTTTAGGAAAACAAGAAAGCGACAGTTCGGTTTAGGAAATGTAACACACGGGACACGATCCCCGGTCTCCTGGGTGAAAGTCCTGTGTTTGACCCATCCATCACCCCAACCAACCTCCCTATGCGGTTTTTCAGGCTTTCAACAATTTACTTTGACCACACTGGCAGTGTTGATTAATATTAGAAGTATATTCTATAGGTTGCACATATTTTTTTTTCACATCCAAGTTTGGCATGATACATTTTCCACCCAGACCAATGACCATGAAATGTTACTTATTATTTTGATACAGTTAAAGTACTTAAATATTACCTACTATTTCAAAATATTCAGAGGCTTCTTAATATGGCTTTAGTGGCCCATGGGGGTCTAAATACAGTTTTAGAGGTTTTTCTGCAAAAGCACAAATGAGTCTCTCTTGAAAATTGTAAATTCTTAGAATTGTAGGCAACAATGCAGAGTATAGTATAGTATATACAGTAGTATAGTTTTTTAACACATTGGATTTTAGTACAAATCACACTTGTTACCTGTAATACAACACCATTATCATAATGAAGGAGCATGTCACCTAGTGCAAAGTCGCTCCTCATTGATGTGTTATTAATAGTTTTTGGACAACAATGGAGGTCTGGGACCCAGAAGAATAAACTATATTACATGTTGGCTATTCAGACAACAGTTAGTGAAAAAAAATCATTGTTGTTTTTGTTCATTTCATGGGTTTTGTTGGCAATAAGAAAAATATAGAATATCACCAGCCCTATTGTTTAATATAGTGGGACTAGACTAAACTGATTTTACACTTTGGTGCATGCTCCAAAATTACTCAGAAATACTATGGGAGTGTAGAGGAGCATGACACCAGGAGAAGATAACAGAAGTTATACTGTACTTGCAACATGTTACCAGTAACCCTTGTCCCTATAATCTTTTGTATAATATAACAATTAATGGCAGTTAGAAAGCCCAAAAGGTTTTGTAAGGTGTAAGATTTAAAATTGTTATGAAACAATGAGTTACAACAAGATAGCAGTGGACTTTGGGATCATTATGACTATATTTCAGTATATTTTCATTGAATAGTTTCCTTGTCAGAGTGATGTTTCGGTAAGTAATGCAATAAAGTTGATAAAATATTAATTTCTTTGCACTTTGAGCATTGCGATATCAACGAAGACTAATAAGCAAGGACATACATGTAGTTGTGAGGATCAAGAATGAGCCACAAGAAATCTCACAGCGATCAACACAGGTAGGATATACAGTAGATATTTTGTTACAAAAGTAGGTGCACTGGAGACTGGTTTATAACAACTTAGTAATGAAGTGCTGTTCAGCCTTAATGTACTGTTAGAGTTACGTGGATAATGTTCCTGTCTCCTCATCTTTTGCTTTATATTTCTAAATTATGGAAAAAAGAACTTGCTGCTTGTCCTGACATCTGTCAGACCTTTAACTTTTTGTCTTAAACCTTTCAATAGTGTAAAGCTGGAAAGAACATTAACACAATTTAACAGTGGGAGAATGGAGCTCTGGCAGATTTCTGATTTTGATAGATTTGTCAGGTTTTAATTACTTTGTGTTTGTATGGGATCACATAATCTGTACTAATAGGTACAATTATGCTTCTTTGATGTTTAAATGCATTTTTTTGTTTCTTTTCACAGACATGTTATACATCATACATTTGCTTTTGGTGGTTTTGGTGTTAATGGAAGATGCTTCATTTGCAGATACTGCTTTACAAATAGGTAAAAAAACAACAACACATACATATAAGAAATATGTTATTGAACGTTCTTATTTTAAAAAATGTGTCTTTATTTTCAATAAATGAAGCGCTCATCCACACAGACGCCATCAGGGATGTTGAGACCACTCAGAACCTCACCAGGACAACCTTTGAACGCTTGGAGGAATTGAGCAACAGGTCCAGATATGTTGCAAGGAGCTGTAAAGAGATCAAGGACAGATATAATGAGCAAGAAGGTACGTAGGCCCAGCCTGTGGGAGATGTTTCTCTATGCTAGAGGCTCAGCCAAGGACCCGTTACAAGATAGAGAATATATGGGGGACCCCCTCATGTATGTCCCTCTTTGACGTAGTCTATTTTTTACACATACAATCTTAGTAATTTGAAAGACCAATACAAGAGAAATGTATAAGAAAGATACTAAACATGTATTAAACATATTTGCAGATTATAGGAATTATAGATTTTTTTTTAATTCTTTATTTCTTTTTTTAAGATTTTTTTGGGGCATTTCAGCCTTTAATGGAAAGAACAGCTAGATACAAAAGCAGAGAGAGAGGGGGATGACATGTAGGAAATCATCTCAGGCCAGACTCGAACCCTGGCCCTTCTGCGTCAAGGTATACACCTCTACATGTGTGCACCTGCTCTACCAACTGAGCTAACCCACCCACACCTGAATTATAGATTTCTTAGATTAGCAAATAATCTGTGATATGATTTTAATCTGTAGATTAAAAAAAATAAGATATTTGTTTCTACTATATGAAGCCCTTCGAAAAAAAGGTTTTATAATAATCTGAAAACTTTTCGCACTACTTTAAGAATCACTGCTCTATGCAATACTTAGGCCTATTTCTTATTAATTCAATGTGTTGCAGTCCCCTCAAGCACATGTTGTAATCAAATATTTTGCTGATGACCAAATGGTGTGTATTTGTCACTCATTAACACTTAGTGTAATATTTCCAGATGGGTTGTACTACCTGACCACTGCTAATGGCATGGTCTATCAGACCTTTTGTGATATGACCACTGCGGGAGGCGGCTGGACGCTGGTGGCGAGCGTCCATGAGAACAGTATTTACGGAAGGTGCACAGTGGGCGATCGCTGGTCGAGCCAGCAGGGCAACAATGCTGAACTTCCAGATGGAGACGGGAACTGGTCCAACAGAAACACCTTTGGAGCAGCAGAGGGCGCCACCTCGGATGATTTTAAGGTACAACTTGATGTGGTGGAAAGTAACAGTAAAAGTGCATTTACACTGTACTGCATTTAAGTAACATTTTCAGGTACTTTTGCATCTATTTTCTACTTCAACTCCAGTACAATTCAGATGGAAATATGTTAGTTAATTTCAGATTTCAATTTTACATTTAAAACACATGATACAATTATAAAATACAACAAGTCGTGTCTAGACATCTCAAACATAACACTATGGTCTTGTTATGTTTGAGATGTCTCCCCTTCTCACATGGATTCACTTCAATAACTGTTGATCCAATATTTCCCCCCAAAAAAACAAAGATTAGAGAAAGGTCCAAAATATGAATACATAAATGTATGTGTAGCAAAACCCTTTAGTTTTTTCTTTTCTCAAAAAATGCATTTACTTTAGAAACTTTAAGTAAATTTTGCTGACACTATTGTACTTTTACAGCTGATACTTTAACTACATGAAGCTGATAATGTTAGGTGAAGTGAGGAATAGTGGACCCAAATGCAGGGAGAGGCAGGCAGGCAGGAGATGGCTTGAGTTCAGGGATTTATTGGATAACAAAAAACAGCAGCCCAGAGGCTGGAAAAAACACGAAGAAACTCAGAAAAACACAAAAGCAACAGGAAAAAGGCAACACGGGCAGGAAACAAAAGGAGCAAACTTACAGGGACAGGACACAACGGAATACAAAACGATCTGACACCAGACAAAG
Source organism: Sander lucioperca (assembly GCF_008315115.2). NCBI lineage: Eukaryota > Metazoa > Chordata > Actinopteri > Perciformes > Percidae > Sander > Sander lucioperca. The sequence continues at coordinate 26,443,194 of NC_050176.1, forward strand.
GAAACACAGGGGCTAAATAAACTAGGTAACGAGAAGACGCAAGACAGGTGACACCAGGGCTGGGGAACAGGTGGAGCACATCAGACAATCACACAGGCGGGAAAACACAAAGTAAAGCTAGACAAGACAGAAAACAGACTATCAAAATAAAACAGGAAACAGGAACAACAGACAGAAAACATGAAATAAACTAAACACAGAGACTTGACACAACAAGATACAACGACACAACAGGGAACAGAAATATACAGAATATACAAAAAACATAAAATGTACAATACAAAAAACAGAAAATGTACAAAACCATAACAGATAATACAGTACTCCTATAATGTTTCTTAGGTAGGATTTTAAATGCAGGACCTTTACTTGTAATGGAGTATTTTTACATTGTTTTGTTGGTAATTGAAGTAAAGAATCTGAGTACTTCATCCATCACTGCAGGAATATTGTACACACATGTATTCATTCTCCCTCTCTCTTGCATTAGTATATCTGATACCTGGATAAGTACACAAACACAGCTATTTAATGCTAACCTTTGTTCACACTACCCTCCCACTGCTTCAATAGATGAACAGTAAAAGTAAAATTGGGAGGAGCTATGCAGGGAATTATGTGATATTACCAAACTAACTGAACCAATACATGTAACTTTCACAGAATCCAGGTTACTATGATATAGTAGCAGAGGACATGTCTGTGTGGCACGTTCCCAACAACTTTCCACTGGAACACTGGAAGCTGTCAGCCATCCTCCGCTACCACACTGACAACCGCTTCCTCCACCTGTATGGAGGGAACCTCTTTCAGCTCTTCAAGGTAATGTGAAGCTATGTTAAATTACTGTGATAGAAAGTTACTAAGGACATTTATTCAAGTACTGTACTTAAATAGGTACTTGTACTTGAGTATTTCTATTTTCTAAATATTGTACTTTTTACTCCACTACATATATTTCACAGCGGGAGTTACTAGTTATTTTGCAGATTCAAATTAGTAATACAAAATATATTTAACATATAAATGATGTTATATACATGGGCAACCTGGCAGTATACATTTGTTAAAATTAGCTCCACCTTTACCAGCTGCAACATTTAAGTGATCCTTACACATAACTGCATTACCAAATATACAATATAATCTATTCTGAAGTAGACCATTCTGCATAATAAGTACTTTTACTTTTGGTACTTTAGTACATATTTTGATTGTAATACTTTTGTAGGCTACTTTTTAAGGTTAAAGGTATAGACTTTGTAACAGATAACACCCGACTGTACGCGGGGGCTAACAGTCACCCTCCGCGGAATCCATAAGGCTACATGGAGCGTAACAATTTGAGATTATTACAGTATCCCACTTATTCTATGGCCACTTGCCAACAAAATGACATATGTAACCAAATAAAAATATTAGTCATTCATTTACACATACATTCAATATAATTTCGAGGCAACATCCAGCTAAACAGGAAGGGGTTCACAAAATGTTGGTCGAATTAAAAAGAAATCCTGAAAAGATTATGCTGTGTTCCAGGGGCGTCGGACTGGGAGGAAAAAGGGGACTGAGCACCCAAGGCCCTCATGTGAGGAGGGCCCAAGAAGATGCTAGAATATATAGCTGTGGATGAGGGGAGGGGCCCATAGAAAATGCCTTTCTACAGGGCCCAGAATTTTGTGCTCCGCCCCTGCTGTGTTCACACCAAACACATTACTCACGCAAGTTTGGCCGCAGGATAAATTGTGTTTATTCTAGGGCTGTCAAAATAACGCGTTAATTTCGATTAATTAATCTGAGAAAAAATAACGCAGATTAATCCATTCCATATTGACGTTTGACCCGGAGCTGTTCTAGCCACCATTCGACTGTAAAATAAAGGAGGGAGACGAGAATGTGCTGCCTGGATCATTAATTGGAACATTTACTTGTAAAAATCTTCTTCCTGCCAACCCTGGCTACTGAAATCTGGTGCCACTGATATGTCTGCGCTTCTCTCTGATGCTCTGAAACAGACGACACAGGCAACACAAACACCACTGCATGTGACGCTAGTTAACACTATACTCGACAGCAGCTAACATTAGCCTACCACTAGCTAGCAGCTGGATTAAACACGGTTAAAATGCTGACAGCTAACGCTAAACGGTGTAAAGTTTGACGGGTGTAACAATCTGCAGCTGCCATCGGAAAAACAACACAGTTCAATGAAACTGGTAAACTACAGCATCATGGTGCATTTGGAGTTATTGTAAATGTCCTTTTCCCATCTGGTGGTTGTTTTTGGCGTTCAACAGCAATTTACTAGTGAAATAATGTATTGTTATTGTTATACATTATTATTAAATCATTTCATTTTGACCATATGGCCTTAGCAATAAACAAGCCGTTCTTTAATGTCACCGACCTTTTTTTTTCTTTTCTTTTTTTACTTTCTTAAAAAGTATCGGTTCAGGCACCGTTAATTATGTATGCGATTCATTTCGATTAATTAATCACAGAGTATGTAATTAATTAGATAAAATGTTTTAATCGATTGACAGCCCTAGTTTATTCACATTACTCGCGCAACACGCATCGGAGAAGAGGAGGTGCTTTTCCGTCATCAACCTTGGCCAAAATAACTACTATTGCTGCTTTGTACCAGTTGTGGATGTCCCAGATACGTAAAAACCGACAACGCCGTCGTGTCTGGGTTCACAACATCATCCAGAGGCGCACACAGCTTGGTGAATTTTACCGCCCACAGAAAGCTACAATCATTTCCTCCACTTCTGATTCAACTACTTTATGTTAGCAACGTCAGGAGAATGTCAACACTGACAGGCTTTCGTGACACAGTGGCACACACATTTTTACCTGTGCGAAATTCGTGTCTTTGCATTGACTTTGTAAGTAATCGCGCTTTGAACACACAATTAGAAATTTACGTTACGGTTTGGATGCCCAGATTCACACAAATCAAACACATTTCTTATGTAATTTCCGTGGTTGTCATTAAGAAGCTATTTATCCTTTTATTGTGGTTGTTGGTGGTGGTTACACAAATAACCCCTGCCCCAAGCTCTTGGAATGGGAGATATAACTAGTTGTCTAGACATCAGGGTCAGTGTCTATATGGAGAGACCTGACATGATCTAGGAAGGGTTGCCAGATTTTACGGAATTTCCCTTCTGAGAAACGAAAGGAATATAAAATTTTCTCCAATTTCATAAAATGAAAATTTATCCATTGAGAGCGAGAGGGGGGACAAGGGCTTTTCCACCGCAAGAGAATGGCATGCCTTGCTAGCAGTGTGAGAAAGGCAACAAGCTCAGCAAAACAGGGCGGCAGTGAAAGGCCAATAGGTAGGACACCAAACAGGGCGATGTGTGTGGTAATGGTGAGGGGTGAATGTTGGCAGATGTGATGGCTGAGAGGGAGTCAAAAACACATGACCAGAAAGAGCAAGGGTGGGGCAAAACCAGAACATGTGACACTGTTGCTTACTTTAACTACAGTTTATTTTATATGGAACTGCAATCAAATGTCATAGGTTACTAAAAGTTAATTAGCACTTTCCAGCCAATCAGAATTAAGAACTCTCAGTGGCCATGGTATATGACAATAAAACATTCTTCCAGCAATATCCAGTGAGATACAACGTTGGCTCCTGCAGCAACAGAGGGCCAGCTATTCCCATTGTGTACGACCACGGAGACAGAGAGTCGACCAGAATGTTATATGGACCCAATCCTAGAGGTAAACAGCTCCTGTAGAAGGAGGGAAAGGGAGATCATATAGAGCTTTCTCACCATTATGGATATGTGTGGATATCAATCTGGATTGGTGCTTAATTCATTCATTCATAATTTACTAATTCTATCACATTTTCCAAAATAGTTAGGCTACTGTATAAATTTACTACAAAAACAAAGTGATTAAATATTCAATTAACTTTTTAAGGTAAAGGGTTGTCCTTCAATTATGAAATGGTTAAGAAATCAACTAAACTAAATTCATTGTGCTGTAATCAAGTTGTGTTCTTTTTGTTTATATGAAAGGGGAGTTTGAAGCAGGTTTCATCACATTTAGAGCAATAAACAATGAACGTGCAGCCATGGCTATCTGCTCCGGGGTCAAGCCGATCACTGGATGCAACACTGAACACGTGAGGCCATCATCGCACTTCTGCTGTCTTTCAAAAAACACAGCAAATTAAACAGTGTAATAATACGGTTGTTATTGTGTGCGTGTGTCTGTGTCTCCAGTACTGTATAGGAGGAGGTGGATATTTCTACCCTGAGCAGTGTGGGGACTTCCCATCATTTGACTGGGACAGACTGGGAAGGGAGCAAGGCTGGAGCGCTTCCAAAGAGATGACTGAGTCTGCTGTTTTACTGTTCTACCGCTAAGAGGGTTATTTGTAGCCTACATGTAGTTTATGATGGATTAAACATTTGAGTATTATGGCATGTCAGTCTAGTCAACCATCACAGTTGTAGCCAAATAAATTTCAGTTCAGGTGAAGTCAGATTAATTTGTAAAGCTCCTAATCACATTGTGTCTAAATTTACATAGCAGGAGCCTTGGGTTTCTGCTTGTGTTGTTGTTCATAAAGAAGATCTAATATTACAGTAAACAGTCTTTTGTAATTAAGTCACACACCAGCAGATGGCTTTATAAAACTGCATATTAAAATAAAATATTAAATTCTGGTGTTTTTTTGAGTATTTATTGAGAGAAAATGCTACAAAGGTCTCCAGCGGGACATCTTAACCTTCAACCTAAGGTATTTGAGTTGAGTGTCTTTGTCTCCTGTGCATTTTCAGCTGCTTAAAGGCTTTTTTATGCTTCTGCGTCAACTCTACGCCGTAGCTATGACGTTGTGACCCTTTCGGAGTTCTGCGTCGGGGTTGCTTTGCATCGCGGTGCATTTCACCGCCATAACGCTAGGGGGTGATACAACCTGATCTCACAGAATTCCGTGAAATTAACACGGCCCCTTAACTCAAAATCTGTGGCAGTTTCACGGAATCGGCGAAAATTCCGTGATGGGCCCCCAGAACAATTCCGTGAAATTAACACGGCCCCTTAAAATTCCGTGATGGGCCCGTGAAAGAATTCCGTGAAATGAACACGGCCCCTTAAGTTAAGGAAAAGGTTGTGGCGGGACAACGGGACAGTTGGGTTTAGGAAAACAAGAAAGCGACAGTTCGGTTTAGGAAATGTAACACACAGGACACGATCCCCGGTCTCCTGGGTGAAAGTCCTGTGTTTGACCCATCCATCACCCCAACCAACCTCCCTATGCGGTTTTTCAGGCTTTCAACAATTTACTTTGACCACACTGGCAGTGTTGATTAATATTAGAAGTATATTCTATAGGTTGCACATATATTTTTTTCACATCCAAGTTTGGCATGATACATTTTCCACCCAGACCAATGACCATGAAATGTTACTTATTATTTTGATACAGTCAAAGTACTTAAATATTACCTACTATTTCAAAATATTCAAAGTGCTTCTTAATATGGCTTTAGTGGCCCATGGGGGTCTAAATACAGTTTTAGAGGCTTTTCTGTAAAAGCACAAATGAGTCTCTCTTGAAAATTGTACATTCTTAGAATTGTAGGCAACAATGCAGAGTATAGTATAGTATAGTATAGTATATAAAGTAGTATAGTTTTTTAACAAATCAAATCACTGGCAAATCACACTTGTTACCTGTAATACAAAAACATTAAAGCATAAGGCTGGCATTTTTTCTATATATATTTTTATTGTCAACACGTCTCATGAAAATATCAAACACAACAATGTGTTAGTCTGTCTCTCAATACTTTCTGACTTTCCTCCCTTGTCTGTGGCTCTCAGCCTTAAGCTGATTTGTTCCAACTGAAGAAAAAACTGGTCACAAATATACAGTTTTATTTATAAATAAGGACACAATAATTTACAAAATAAAATAAAACAGCTGGGCCCCAGTTTTTAGGATATGTAACTCAAACAGGACCAAATAGTGCATTTCTTGGGGACTATTTGCTGCGGATTAATACACATTTGGTATGCTAGTGAATATTTATAGCAGCAGGACGGTGGCTTAACTTAATTAAACCAGTGCCCATTATCATCATAATGAAGGAACATGTCACCCATTGCAAAGTCGCCCCTCATTGATGTTATTAATAGTTTTTTGGACAACAATGGAGGTCTGGGACCCAGAAGAATAAACTATATTACGCGTTGGCTATTCAGACAACAGTTAGCGGAAAAAAAAAAATCATTGTTGTTTTTGTACATTTCATGGGTTTTGTTGGCAATAAGAAAAATATAGAATATCACCAGCCCTATTGTTTAATATAGCGGGACTAGACTAAACTGGTTTTACACTTCGGTGCATGCAATACTATGGGAGTGGAGAGGAGCATATGACACCAGGATTACAAATGTCACTGCAGAAGGTTAAATGTTTACCTAGAGACTGACAGGGGAGTATAGGATGAAGACATATTGCACAGTCCCTGCTGTATTCTCCATTTTATGCAAAGAATCTTTAAAATAATAATGGAAGATTACTGTCCACATTATTGTGCTTAACTTTAATAATCATTCTCTTCAGTATGTTGAGGGGAACATTTCTGACTTGGACGTCTTAATGTGACAAAAAAAGCAGAAGTGAGAAGTGTGAGGTAAATATTGTGTTTAATAAACAAACATCAGTCAGGGAACTGACATTAGTCTGGGGATGGAGAAGAGGGGAATATAAAGCACAATGCACATGTGTAGAGGTGGGGGGACGTATTTATCTGTTACACAAGGTGCCCCCGTACAGTAGGAGCAGGAAGTTCTATATAACATACAGATCAGGATCCAAGTCTACGGTACAAAAACTTAGCAGCAACATGTTAACATCAGAGACCAAGGGGCTAACAAAGTAGTTTCATTTAGAAAAAGTCACAGTATTCTTTAAGCATAAATTTGTTAAAAAGGTAAAAACAGTTCTAAGCATCCTCTAGGGTCAATGCTACGCACAAGATTTGTGTGTGAAATACATAGGTAGGGAAATTATCTATACATTTATACTCTAATATAAAGACCTTCTGGTAATGGCACAGTACAAACTCTCAGGAAACGCGACAAAAATATACAATGTCTTCACGTCACATTTGCAGATTAAAATGTAACTAAGGTCTCTGGCAAGCACAATAGTTTCAGTGATCAAAAAAACAACTTCTCTTCAACCAAAATAAAGGACACCATTTTGTTAGTTCAGCTATCTTGACAGGTTATCTTTTTAATACAAAAATAAGGACAAATATAAATTAATATATATTAAAAGAATCAGATTGATACATAGGGGATCTACTGAATAAGTACAGGTATTTATGATACAATAAATACTTGTCATTCATGACTGGGGGTAGATATACAGAGAGTACTGTATTCAATCTGGCAGGTATTGTGTATAACTCTTCTACAGATGAGAGCATTTGTATGTGTGTGTGTGTTGTTCAGTAGCTGTAAAAAATACCATAAGGTTTGAGCGCAGCTGTGCGTAGGATCGTGCACATAGCCTCAGAGGGTTCAGGAGGTCTGTCGAGGGAGATACAGTGGTGGTTTCTTGTGTTGTAGGGGGTTATCACTGCCTTCCATCTCCCGTGCCTTAATGCAGCTCCTCCTAGTGGTGAGTCTGTGGTACTACCAGTTAAGGTTACTCCTAAAACACATAACTCACAGACAGGAAGCAGGAAGTCTACAGGAAGCAGTCAGCCGTCAGTGACCGGTCAGTCCTCCAGGGAAGAGACAGTGTGACACACTATTGGAGTCATCATGACCAACAAAAAGAAGTAGATGTAAGGAAAAAGTCAACTCTTGTGTTTTTTTTTTGTCTTTTTCTCCACTTCATAATAAAAAATAAGTCTGTTTTTGTACTTTACAATACAATTCGACATCCCCACCGAGGAAGCATCAATCATCAGTCCAGCACTGACAAAGAAAAGAAACTATTTTTTAGTTGTTTCTCTTGTTTTTTTTTTGTTGCTTTTTTAAGGGTTTTTAAAATAAAAAAACAGGGATGGTGGGGGAGGGGACTGTGGAGGGTGAAGGGTTTTCTCAGGAGGAATCGGGATCTTGGACAATGGGGACGGGGATCAAGTAAGGTGGGCAAGAACATAAAACATATCTGGAGAGGAGGAAACCTGCCAAGGGTGTTGTCTCTTTTTTGTTGCTTTTTTTGTCTTCTTTTTTATGAGGAACACTGTGTACAGCCACACTTGACCACTTTCTCCACTTCCTGGACAAAAGAAGAGCCATCAGTGCACTGGAAGGTGTATTTCCTGCGTTTGCTGCGGAGGGGGGTGCAGCAGGGGCCCTGTCCTTCTGCTCCCCCCGGGCAGCTGCCCCGACACTCTAGGCGGGAGACCTTCTCCTGGGTTTGGCACGCCGCGTAGCCTTGCTGTCTCTGGTAGACATCTCGGACCCGTTCCCCTCGGCAGGCCACCTCTGCAGGCATGAGGAGGGAACAGAAAGGTTACAAGTTATCCAGCTTTTAACTGTTTTGCAATGACAGTGTCACAATGACAATAGTCTTAATGGTGAAAAACATGTCAACATGTCAGTAGACTGTAGAGAGGACAATATGAGGAGAGTAAAATGAAACAAAGTGATGCCATGAGGGATGACACACTGCAAAAATGTTTTGCTCTGATATAAACAAGCAAAATATTGTGAAATGTTGAGAAATTTGCTGATATTAAAATAAAACATCTGCCAATGGAATACAATTTCAGGAGATTTGTGATGCTAGCATAATAATCACTGCACAACAAAACACTGACCTTAAATGTTAGTTAACTCTTACAAAAATAACTTTTTGTCATATTTGCTGAAACTGTCACTATATCCTGACAGTAGCACACAAGACATATGTGAAAAAATCATGTTGCTCTGCCTCCTAGTGCTCCTAAGAGGAGTCTCTAACCCAGTGTCAATGACTGCTCGTGAACTGCTACTCTTTAGCATTAAAAAGAGAAAGTCTGTAACCAAGTTGAGCCAACAGAATCTTGATTCATATTTGATCAGCGCTGCCTAGTTTGACAGTTTGACTGGAGTTCACGAGCAGTGCTGCACTGCGTTAGACTCCTCAGCTCTGATTGGTTGTTTTCCTTATGGAATGAATGAAAAAAAAATCTATAATAAGATACTATGACTTTCTTCAATTGTCCTATTGCTGTGCGCAATTTGAAAGTTGAAAAATGAGGGGAAAACAAGGTGAAGCAGGGCAGTGGATAGACATACTGTGGGTTGAATTGGAGCGGAACCAAGAAAGAATATTAGAAAAAAGAAGGCAACAGTAAGATGTGACCAGGCAGTCTCACCTGAGTAATTCCTCGCGAGGGATTAAGAGGAAGCTCAGGAGATGCTGAGTTGAAAAGGCAACGGGTTAGAAGCGTTAATGCAGAGACATTAAACACTGTTAGACAAAGACATACTGAGTGTGAGAGACTACAAGTAACAGACAATAAAGCAGAAGCTTAGAAGAAGTGCTGTTAAGAGAAACATGCTTCATATTCAAAAGCTTATACAGTAATATATATATATATATATATATATATATATATATATATATATATATATATATATTAGGGCTGTCAATCGATTAAAAAATTGAATCTAATTAATTACATACACTGTGATTAATTAATTGAAATTAATCGCATACATAATTAACGGTGCCTACCAGAACCGATACTTTTTAAGAAAGTAAAAAAAGAACAGAAAAAAAAAGGGTACTAAACAACAGTTGGTGACATTAAAGAACGGCTTGTTTATCGCTAAGGTCATATGGTCAAAATTAAATGATTTAATAATAATGTATAACAATAACAATAACTTATTTCACTAGTAAATTGCTGTTGAACGACAAAAACAACCACCAGATGGGAAAAGGACATTTACAATAACTTCAAATGCACCACGACACTATAGTTTACCAGTTTCATTGAACGCACCGTCTGTGTTGTTTTTCTGATGGTAGCTGCAGATTGTTACACCCCGGTGTTGAATCCTCTACAGTAAAACACAGTCAAACTTTACACCGTTTAGCGTTAGCTGTCAGCATTTTAACCGTTTTTAATCCAGCTACTAGCTAGCGGTAGGCTAACGTTAGCTGCTGTCGAGTATAGTGCATACCTGTCAAGTATGCCATTTTGGCCGGGAAAGTCCCGTATTTTACCCTTCTTTCCCGCCGTCCTCCCGTATTAGTATTTTCCCGTAAATCTCCCGTATTTTAACCTGCGTTATTAAAAAATGATAATACCCCAGGCCCGGGCGCAGTAAAAAAAAAAAAAAAACATTCCCAATCTGTATAGTGTTAATTAGCGTCACGTGCAGCGGTGTTTGTGTATCGTCTGTTTCAGAGCATCAGAGAGAAGCGCAGACATATCAGTGGCACCAGATTTCGGTAGCCAGAGTTGGCAGGAAGAAGATTTTTACAAGTAAATGTTCCAATTAATGATCCAGGCAGAACATTCTCGTCCTCCTCCTTCAATTTACAGTCGAATGGTGGCTAGAACGGCTCCGGGTCAAACGTCAATATGGAATGGATTAATCGGTGTTATTTTTTTTAACGCGTTTTTTTCTCAGATTAATTAATCGAAATTAACGCGTTATTTTGACAGCCCTAATATATATATATAATTTTTTTAGAAGAATGTGAGTAGTCAGAACTGTAAACACAGGTAATAATTAATACACAGACACACACAACATACAGTACATGAGTATCTCACCTCTGTCACACGCCTCTCCTGTATATCCACTGTTACACTCGCAGTATGCCTTGCCCAGGCCAGACACTCTACATTTGCCATGTTTACAGCGAGACAGACTGCAGGGGTTAGCTGCATCCTGGTCTTGCTCATCACAGAGTACACCAGCAAAACCAGGCTGGCAGCGACAGGAGTAGGAGTAGGAGTTGATTGGAAGGCAGGTACCATGGATACACCTGAGGATGGAGGAGGGAGAGACAGAAAAGATAAAGATGTGGACAGATATACAAATCTCCCAGCTAAATCCCTCTTTGGATCCTAGAAATCTGGCACTCACTTTGGTTTTAAACTCATGCCAATAACTGTAATCACCCAATCACCAACACATAGACATAGAGTAGAGGCACAAAACACACTTACTTGTTGCCATCACAGGGATTGTTAACTTGCTGGTCACACACTGTTCCCGTCCAGCCCGGGTGGCAGGTGCAGGTGAAGCCACGATGCCCTGTTGGGTGGCAGTCACCCTGGACACAGGCTCCCCTCTGGCAGGGCTGGCAGCCTGGCTCCACCCCGTGGCCCAGCCACTGTCTGGTGGTGCTGTGTGCAGTCCCGGAGCCTGGAGCCCCTGTCCCCAGCCCGGCCCCCAGGTCCTGCAGCTTCCCATTGATGTACAGGTTACGGAGGCAGCCGTGGAAGCTGGTGCCGTTGCGTCCGCCTGAGCTGTGCTGCATGGACGAGAGACCCCCGGAGGCTGAGGCGCGTTCTGGCATACCTGGAGGAAGAACGGATTAGAGAGATTAGAGCATCAATTTGTAGAGGTAATTATCTAAGTATATATCAGAAGTGCACAAAATAAATAAAAATCACATTTTCTTTATATAGTGGCTTTTGTGCAAGATTGCAATGTGTGTTTCAGACATAAGAGGGTAAATTAAAAGACAATGGATTAAATAGTATAGTAAAATAGTGGCAATAATTACTTGAATACTTAGTTTAAATGTATCAGGATTTAGTTTAAAAATAATAACCTCCTTCTGCTGGCAGGATGTTTTTGGGATTTGTGGGCTTCAATTGATCAAAATGCACATGCTTGCGGTTTGTTTTGTGCCAGGGATTTTGAGTAAGTCTATTTGGGCATTTGCTCCAATAGAAAACAACCTTTTTCTTACTTTTGGCTATCTGCAGGATATTGTGTTTAGGTCAATACACTGAACAGAGTAAATATTCATTAAATGCACCAGCACACAAAGACACATTTGAGGAGAGCAATTAAAAACTTTAAAACGTTTTGAAAATAATATATAAAAATATTTTTGTTTCTTCATAAGGGACCGTTCGGTATTTATGGAATGGACCACCGGAGGAAAATAGGGGAGGGTCATGTCTTTTTATATTTTGCTGAGGGGAGGGTCATCCAACATTTTTATTCATGAAAAGAGCAAAATTTCAAAGTGGCTTATTTGGTGCATATTTATCCATGTAGCTCTCAGTCTCGGCCCCCTAGCAGATGGGTCTGACTGCATAGGAGGAGCACTGCCCCCCCTGGTGGCTCAAATGGGTAATT